>NC_056725.1:112850713-113078213 GCF_019279795.1 Protopterus annectens
CTGCAGGAGACAGCTGAATGGGTGGGGCCAATGAGAAGGGGTGTGCCCATCTAGAAAAGGGTGGAGCTATGCTGAAAACTGCAAAAACTGGGACTTTAATTAAATATGCCGCCCTGGGTGCCAAACCATCATTATGAGAGTCCAATCAAGACAAAATGCAGTGTAGAAGAAAAAGAATATTTCAATGCATCAACTATATGACAGCTTACTTAATATCTAGATTGAAACAAAAAGGTTGCGAGGCTTGAAAAAATAAATTACTTTTTTAAATGCATTACTGGAATGCCAGTCAAAATCAAGTATAAAAAAAACAAGCAGCACTCAACTCAAACCACTTCTCCTTGGACTGCAGTTCTAATTATAATTTATATTCAGTTTTATAAAAGTACCAAGTAACATTGTGAAAGTAGCAATCTCTGTGATACCCCCACTTGTAAAAATGTTTCTTATCCAAAAAAGACCTGCTGCCTAACAACAACTATCTACTTGTTTCATGGGGAAATCATGATCAAAGTAAAAAATGAACAGCAAGCAAGAAACAAACTCAAGATAAATTGCTTAAAGGATTACTGCACAGGTTATGGACCACACATGATAGATTGCATTTTGTTTAGTTTACGTGGACGTGTAAAGCCTGCAAAGGTGACTGCAAGTTTCCAACAAATGTAATGAGGTTCTGAAAATAATGTAATCCTGTTCTTTATTACAAATACTATCATATGAATTTCAATACCCAAGACTTATACACTATCTAGTTATGTAAATATTCTCTACATGGCAACAACAAAAAGGCTTTCAGTGTTGGTAATTCATTAACAGTATGCTTATTAAAGCTTACTTGCATCTTATAATCTCAGACAAGCTTACCTGATGGTCATTAAAGCATTGCTAGTTAAACACAGATCAACAGGTACTGCAACAACATGCATTTTCTGAATAAGAAGCATAAATCAACAGTATAAAAATATGACAGAAAACCAGAACATTCTGCAAAATCAAGGATGGATGAAAAGCCACTGTAGTACTTGTGCCTACCTTGAATGGGGGGATACTTGCACACTTACACTGCATAACTGCTCCTTGCCTTTCTTGGACACATCCAGAGTCACTACATGGGGGAGTGGGGTACAAGTATGTCACAATTTGAAATGTCTCTGGCTGATGGTGATGGCCCTGGCATATTTGTCATATCTCTCAACCTCAGAGCATGAAATCTGGACAAAACCATAAACAGAAGTGGGACAAAGGTCCAAAAATAAGGACAATTATAAATATTGCTCTTATAAACTTAGAAAGATAATTAAAAAGATAATAGAATAGTAGAGCTTGCATTAGTATGAATTTTCTGAAGGGTATGAAATCTGAAACTCAAATGTCTATCATTATTTTCTAACTTCAATCTTTAATGATTTGCCAGAAAACCACAATTTTATGAAAAACGGACCAAAAATGTGATGCAAAAATATAAAATAGCAACACAATACAGCTGGGAACCTGTCATAGAAGGGACACTTTTTTTAATATTAGCACTGACATGGTGTAATACAGGGCTCTGTACTGAGACTTCTCCTGTTCAGAACATACTTCTGTGAGGAGTGAAGTCAAGGCTAATGTAGTTGGCGTTTGGCTGACTAAGTTTGCTGATGTCTACAAGTTGGGGGCAATCATTGAATCCTCCAATACACAGAGCAAATCTAAGCAATAAAGAATAATGTGTGGCCTCTGAGCAGTATTTTTCTACTCCCCATACTGTGATGCACCAAGATATTTACATTTTTTTTTGCTAGAGTGTATGCCGAACTGTATGCATGCAGCTATTGGCTGAAATAAAAATATTTAAATTTTATTTATCTTTAATGTCCCTCTAGTTTCTGGGAGTTACAGCTTTGCAATATCATGTTTGCAATGTGAAAAATAAAACCATGAAAGAAACAATTTTAAAAATCTAGAAAACTGGAAATGGCTATAACTGTAGGCATAGTGACTCCAGTTAAACGAACCCCCAAATCAAAAGCTAGAATCAAAGACCTCTGTGAAGTAACTGTTTCAGCTTTTCCTGTGACTTTTATGACAGTGCTTGGATTCATTTTAAACTTAGAACACCAAAGCAGTTACCTGCATGTAGTTACAGAGGTCAGTAATCATAATGTAATAATCCCTGGCACATCAAAGTGAATGGGCTATGCAATAAATTGTTCATTCATGAATCTTATACCCTTTCCGGGTAGAAAATATTTCACTGAATATGAGGTGGACTACTGTGTACACAAATTATGATCCAAATTCTACAGTAACAAAAATGGCTATATTCATTACTAAACAGTCTGAAAATTAAAATAACATTTGCAAATGGACACTGTAACAGCATTTCAAATATTTAGCAGGGTTCCATTTACTCTTTGACTGAAACACGGATAAAATGATAAATGACTTTATGTCCCTGAAGTATTTAGCATGGAACTGGAAATTCAGTCAGAGCCTGATGTTAGTTACTAGTCTGGCGGACTGCAGGGTTAAAACCAATTGAACTGTTTTTTTTTTTTTTTTAAATAACAAAACTGTCTTTGTTGGTAAAAATTCACAGAAGTTTAGAAATGCAGTAACTCAGTGGTCCAAGTTTGCAGATTGATCAATGCACTAGAGGCTACATTCTGGACTTAAATTAAGGCTTATTGATGCTAGTCTTATAGGAAGCAGTATAAAGCATTTGACAGTGTTTGACCTTTAAATCCAGCTGAGATTAATTAAAGAGGAGTAATAAGTGTAATTTGGGTAACATTTCCCTTCTGAACACAATAGGTGCTGATTATTTCTCAGCTCACTCAGTGATGTTTCCTAGAAAGCATATGCGAGTATTGGCTTTAAGAAGAGCATGATTTTTCTTTTGATTCTTAACTTCTTTAAAGCTGTCAGCTTCACCACAATCTGGTACACTCAGACCAGTTTACTAGTAATACTGCCAGTGCCAGCAAATAAAGATGCTGAATTGCAGGTTAGACCAAAGTCAGAATGAATATGATGCAATCATAAAAATCATTTTTAAAATACAGATACAGTTTGGTTAAACATTAAGGGCTCAGATTAATAAAAGAAAACTACATATCAGCAGGTAGTTATGAAATGATGCTTATGACAAAATGCAGCTGGCACACCAAGATGTTTCACAAGCTATATTAACAGCTACAGTGGAAATCTTAATTTATTTGACTTGATTGTAAGTACCTTTACAGTTATAAAAAAGACCTACCTGATGTAACCATTAAAATTATTAACCACTTCAAATTATTAGAGGCATTGTAGGAAATAACCTGAAATTCAAGATAAACTGGGAATATCATTGCCTTAAATCCAAGCTGTAAGACAGACTTGATAATGATGAAAAATAAATTCATAGCAACTCTACTAAAATATCATATAGGAGGCAAAAGATAAAATGAAATGCATTGCAAAAAAATGGAAATGTGGGTAAACAGTTGCAGCAAACAGGTAGATGAATGCCCATGGGTTTTTTAGTTTAGTCTCCACTCCACTCCTCCATACTTTGACAATACTGTAAAAAAAATTACATTGACAAGCCGAGTCCGGCACCTACCTCATTTTAATAACTTGATTTGATGACAGCAGATGCTTGTAAGCAAGCCAGCAAGGCATAAGGCAGACACAAGTTGAAAAAAAAAAAACAAAGATAAGGAACCAATTTCAAGACAAGTTGTGAAAATTTTACCAATGATAGTCGAGTGACAAGTCCGTAGCAGAAGTAATCTAAGTAAGTAGTGTGCTATAGCTACAGGCTACTGATTGTTTCTCGCTCTCTTTTTTGAGAAGAGCGCAAGAACCAATCAGTAGCAATCCAGCCGTTCACGTCATGTACGTGCCTGCGGATGTGGCAGTCCAAATCCCCTTCTACTTACTGTGCGGTTAAAACCCTCATAGACTTCTGGGCATCACACTGATGCCTTCTCTCATATCTGGACTGCTTGTAAAGCAGTCAGAAACGTTGGCTTGCTAATTAAAATAAATAAATTAATTAAAAAAATGGAATTTGACGAGCATGCGCAGTCGGTTGGACCTGCGTACAGCACAATACATCAAGTTGTAAAAAAAAAATATATAATAAATGTGTTTTATTTTTTTATTCACATGTAAATGTCCAAAACTTGAATCTTTTTGCTGGGAGGTGCAGCCCAATGGCACGAGCCACCACTGCACAGTTTCCTGTTTCTTCCCTTGCTGTCCAGCTTCAAGTGAACATTTATACTGGTTTCCTATGGAAGGCTCCAAAATATCTTCATATGGCAACTGACCAGTTGCTTCCCATTCCAATGGTTTCTTTTTAACTTGGATGTCCACAGTTCTATCCTGCTGTGGTGTTTTCTGAGTTAGATTTTTTTACACCGAATCCTTCACTTCACAGGTATTCCATAACCCCAGTTGCTATTTCTTTAACTTCTCCATAACTAATCTAATTTTCTACTTTTTCTCTTTGTCTTGTATTTTTTGTATTGTAAAGTTTTCCATGTCTGGATTCCTTTGTCTGCATTTCTCTTCAAATATTTTTGGTGCTGCTCTTTTTGTATTAATTAGTTTTGCTTTCTCATTTGCATAACTATTATACCATATTAAATCTCTTTTTCTTTCCCATGTCCATATTTCTTCTTCAGATGTCTCCTGCTCTTCCTGTTTCTCCTTACTTTCGTCATGCTGTGATGTAACCTGTGTTAGACCTTCCAAACCAAATCCTTCACTTCACAGGCATTCCATAATTTCAACTTCTGTTTTTTTTAACTTTTACTTTACTATTCTTCTTTTCTACATTCCCTCTTTGTGATATTATTTTTTATTATGAAATGTTCCATATTTGGATGCCTTTGCCTTTATTTCTCTTCGAATATCTTTTGCGCTGCCATTTTTGTATTGATTAATTTGGCTTTTGACTTTGCACAAATATTGCACCATATCAAATCTCTCTTTCTTTCCCATGTTCATATTTCTTTTTTATACCTTTCAAAAATCTCTAGGTTTGTTTATATTTTTGCACTTTTTCAGATGCTTCTTTTTCCAAATAGATCAAAGTTTCTTGGTCTATATAATGTTTTTCACAAATCTGTTGTATTAATGTATATTAACTTTTATTTGAAACTTCTGACAGTTTTTCTTGTGGAAGTATTTTCCTTTCCTCTAATTTATCTCTTAATCATTTTGTATAACTTGTGAGTGGAAATTCTGGGCTTTTTGCATAATAATAATAATAATAATAATAATAATAATACTGTCCCATCTATCTGACTTGACGGTAGCACAGATGGATGTAAATGATCCCATAGCACTTACTGCAGAAGGTGTAGTTATGGCTTTATTGTCATTTGCATTTTAACCTTCTCTGTATAATTAAAAATGAACTTAATTTTAGCTACTGTTTTTACCCTGGTGAATTGTGCACAGCAATGGTGCAGTCCCTCCATAAAGGTGGCCTTACAACTACATTGGGTAATTACAGATCTTTCAGCCTTAAAGTCACATCGGCAAAGCCATGGAATGTATTATAACTGACTCTGTAAACTGTGATATCAAGAATAAAGTAAACTGTGATATCAAAAATATTGTTACACCTGACCATAACAGTTTGGTTTTGTGAAGTGTAGATACTATCTATTGAATCTGGTAATTTTTTAAAGGGTTACAGAGGCTATAGATGTTGGCCATGACCGCACATGGAATATCTTGACCTGGCTAAGGCCACTGACACCATACCCTATACTGGCATGATTAAACAGCTAAATGCTTTAAAAATCTACCTTTATGTGGTAAGATGGGTAGCAAACAATGATGTCATCTCCTTTCTAGTATTTACTTCTCAAATCTCTAAGCAGTGAGACAAGATCTCTGGCTAACTATGTTTGCAAATGATTGCAAATTGGGGGGGGGGGGAGTATTGTTAAGTCACTCTATGATTCCCAAACCCTCCAGAAAGAACTTACCCTAACAAACTCATAACATATTAAACATGGGCTTAAACTAAATGCTAAAACGTGTTGTAGATGACCCTCATCTCATTGTGCAGTCTTGTCATCACACCTCTACAAAGGAACATGTAGTTAAGGACCTTGATACTTGGGTTGCTAGGACCCTGTCTTTTGACCATCATGTAACAATGGTTGTCAGAAAATTCTTTTCTTTAGCCCAGCTAATTCCCAAAAGATTATCTTCAAGGTCTAATTCCATTATACTCAGCACTGATTGGGCCAATTAATGAGTATAATGCCTCTTTGGGATGAATCTCACTGGAAATATCAGACAATTAGAAAGACAGCAATGTTTCCTAACCAAAACAATCACAAACCTAAAGTTCCTGGGCTGCCAGGAGAGGCTGGAGGAACTATCCCTTTATTTAGTGCCTTATAAACATCTGATGGGAATATCTATGTCTTGCTTACCATGCTATTATACACCAGATTGCACTGGAACTCTTGTTTCTCACCAAGTCTAATATCTCAACCAGTACAAGAGACAGAAACCTAAATCTTCACAAACAGATAAAGAAAACATGATTGAGGAATAGGTATATAACCCAGCACCTCCCACACCTCTGCATGTTAAGCAGTGTGACTCACATATGTCAGATGTGAAAAAAAATCTTGCCACTCAACTTTTTTAAACTCTTGTCTTTCTTTCCTTCTTTTCATTTTTTGCCTTATATCTGATAAATTCTCACAACTTCTTATTGTACAATGACATTGCATTATCTCATCCTATTATAGTTTTCTCTCTTGTTTTAATCTAGCCTCAGTCTTAATTTCCAATCGTTTACATTTCTTGAATGCCTCATATAACAAACTGTTTATCATTTCTTTATGCCTATCACAGCTTAAAAGTACAATTTCACATTATCTACATTTGAAGAACCTTGCTATCTAGACATTGTTTTACACATATTACGTAAAACAGTATGTAAATTCAGAGACATGTAGAACACAACAAAGGTTAATAATTCAAGACCTTCTTTCAGATTTTCACTGCACACTGTACCTCTTTTTACTGGATTCATGTTGCTTCCCCAATTTAGATAAAAAAATTCCTAAAACTGCCATCTCAATCTTTTCTAGAAACATATATACTGTTCATGTACAGCACCTAAAACAAAGGTCATTGGGTAGGACTTGATAGGACATATCAAATATTGCACCATACTGCTGCTACCTCCCCCATTTTCCCATTCATTGCTGCTCTGTGGCATAAAGGGCTGAATCTCTGACTACTTTACAAGTGATCTGAGCTTAGATGACAGTTTGGTGCCTATAGAAACTTGTGGGGGATGATGGGAGTGAGTGGCAACTGCTGGCTTGCTTATCTGGGAGAGAGAGGTAGAGGCAGCAAAGCCTTACCACATGGGTGATTCCTAATGAGATCACCAGATGTCTACCCTCTGGAGATCAAGTCTTTTGAGTCTGCACTGCCATGTGCAAGCTGCATTGTAGCCAAGAGGAATTCAGCATATGGAGACATGCTACTGTTTGGAGGGTAGCTATAGTGAAGCTTAAATGAACTACTGTAGGGGAAGTGGACATACTGTCAGGGGAGAGGGTAAGTCATCTCACAAAACCAGCAAGCTGACCCACACTCTTCTCCTTGACTCACCCTGTGAGCGAATGAGCTCATGCAGGATTCCAGGTCCAGAACAAATGGATGCAAGTTTTCCACCTCATCTGGGATTTCCTTGTTCCTGCAGTAATGGAAAAAATAAACCAATTAGGTGTTGGTAGAGAAGCCACTGGGCTTGGTCCTATCATGAGAGGAGAAATGGATGCAGGAACAAAAGATTCCTTACCAATTACTGGATGATCACTAATCTAAACCTAACGTGAACCCTTAACTGACACTGTTTAATAACTGCATTTCCTTCCCTTTCCAAATGTTCACTAGTGGCACAGTTATCATCTTTGTCATAAACTGAGTTTATAAATTTTCTTAGTGTGCATTTATATTTGTATTCTTGTAAAATTTCTCTTATTCCATAATGGCATACATTATCATGCCTTGGTAACACCAGATTCCCACTAATCATATTCATTTTTTGTTATCCTGCCTGCAGCTTCTCTTAACAATATTAAAAATGCCTTTGTCCATTTACCTTTCTAAAAAAACATTTGTTTCTTCTTCCACCAAATTGTCTATTACATTTCTCATTTTAGTTTTGTTTTACCTTCCACTTTTAATGTCTTTTACATTCTTTTTTAATAAAAAATATAACTTTATTTTGCATGTATAACTTCCTTCTTAAATCACTCATTCAACACTACACTTTTGTAGAACTCATTTTCTTTAAAAAAAAATATTTATATCCATTTCATATGTGTCCCCTCCATCATACTAATAAATTTTGTTTATAATATTTACATAGCAAGATGTTTTACTTGTATCTTTTTCATCAAGGGGCAGTTTCCATTTTATAATTTACTTATCTAGTTCTCTCATATCATTGAATAATTCTCTAAGTTGTCATCTATTTTTGTTTTCCGTCCATCCCTTATATCTTTATGCTTCCAAGAACTGAAAAAAGTCAGCAGTGTGAAAGATGACTATTGAAGTCCATAAGTTAGTGTTGAAAGGGCTTAACTTTTGTAGTGTTGGTGAGTTTGTTTTTATTAAACCTTGTGTTCCAAGCACTAGTGTCTGTGGGGTGTTTTTGGAAATTTATGTTTATACTTCCATCTCATATCTCATAGAATTCCCTCATACCAATCTCTCTTCTTCTGATACCCGAAACAAAAACCCAAATGTTAAGAACTAACGAAAGAAATAGGCTGAAAAGTGTCCAATTTTCCATATTCTATTTCCCTTTTTTGTTAGAGTTAAGCCTACAAAACCATCCCCATCATCATCAACCCACTTTTCTCCCATTTCTATATGGGGTCAGGGTGTCATGTCAGCTATTACTGACTCTCTCTCTCTCTCTCTCTAGTCAATGCCACCTGCCTTCTTCGACACTCATGCATGACTGTCGCAGGTCTTCTCTCACACAATCTGTGAATGTTTTTGCTGGATGCTTTTCTTTCTTCTTGACTTCTTCCTGTCTGTTCCAAATCTTCTTCACGAGATTGTCTTCTGATTTTCTGCAATGTGCCCAAACCACCATAATCTGTTTTCTTTGACTTTTTCCTGCAATTGCAGCTACTCTGGCTTCTGTTCTTATGTCCTCATTTCTTAGTCTGTTCGACAGTATATCTCCTACCACCTGTCTCGGGAACTTCATCTCCATCACCTCTAGTTTCCTCATCTGCTCTGCTTTTACTGCCAGGTTTCTGTACCATTCAGTAGTACTGGTTACACCACTGTTTTGCACACCTTACTTTTCAACTTCTTTGGCATCCTTCTGTCATTCACTGCCCATGAAACTCTATGCTAGTTAGCTGCAGTCCCTCTGATTCTAGCTTTTTCCTCCTCATTCAGACTTCCCTTCTCCTCAACCACCCCTCCCAGATACTTGAAGCTGTTAATCTGTTCCCCTATTTTCCCTTCTATCTCAATTCTCAGCTTCTTCTCAACATCACCATTTATTGTCATTGCATCTGTCTCATCTGTAATCTGTTTCAGCCCATGTGTCTTCAGTTTTGTATTCCATTCTCTTATTCTTTTCTGAAGTTCTTGCTCAGAGTTCGCCTGCAATGCCACATTGTCTGCATACAGCAACTTTGTTGGTCTGCCCACTCTGACCTGTTTGCCAGTGTAGTCCATCACCATTTTGAACAGGAGTGGGCTCAGAGCTGAACTCTGGTAAATACCCACTCCTACTGGAAACCCTTCTGTAAGACCAAACACTGTTTTTCATGAGTCATTGGGTCCTTGTACATAGTTTGCACTAATTCTTCCAAAGTTTATAGGACTTTGAACCACCATAGAACTGCCCAAATCAGCTTTCTTGGTACATTGTCATATGCTTTCTACAAGTGTATGAATGCCCTACTGGTCTGCTTCCTCGTTTCTAGTTTTTTCTCAGGTATCTGTCTCACTGCAAACATTGGGTCAGTTGTGCTGCATCCTGATCTGAATGTGAACTGCTCATTTCCTATCTTACTTTCTAGTACTCTGCGTATTCATTTATCAGTCACCCTCTAGAAATGTCATGCAGTGTGATAAGGGTTTGATAGCTCTGTACTGCCCACAGTAATGGATGTCTCCTTTGTTCATGAACACTGGTGCCAGTCCGCTTATTTTACAGTCAGCGTGATATGCCTTTCTCTCCACACTGCTATGGGTACCCTCAGAAGCCATTCCTCCCCAGTCTCCTCCACTTCTGTTCTGTTCTTCTATTCCAGATCCTACTCTGTAATTTTCTGAACTGTAAGGCTACTGTCTAACATAATCTTTTTTCTTCGCTGTAAGTATGTATCAATGTTTTCTTTTAAATTTATTTTTAATTCACTGTATAAATCCATCCAGTTCATATAAACCCCCTTGTACAAACAAGATCAGACCATAAATGGTGCAAATACTTCATTTTTTTCTTTTGAAATAACATTTTTCTAATCCCAGTTTCGTTTTCATTTTTTTACCTTTTCCATTAATATCCATCAAAACCATGTGATCTTAAAACTAATTTTATACAGCTTCAAGTTTATGCATTGTCACACTTGAAGAAAAAATCCAGAAATAAGTGTCTGTGGTCAATCTTCCCCTAAAAGTAAGTCTTCCTGTCCCCAGCCAATATTGTAGCCTTACATTTCAATAAATCCTTTTGTAGTCTTTTTTTCTTAATATTCCTTCGCCTAAAACTGTAGTTAAGCCCCCCAAACTGACAATTTATGAATAGTTCCTACATCCAAATTTACTTACTTCTCAAACACTTTGTATGTGTCATTTGCATCTGTGGGGTGTAATTACGATTACATTAATGAGATGCCTTTTAGTTGTACAATCTACATGAAGTAATCTCTCCTCAACTCCACCCCATGCTTCTACCTTGCTGTTTGTCAATGTTTTAATCCAAATTGATATTATTGAACACTCCTGAAAACCAAAATAAAAATGACATACAACTTCTTCTACCCTTAACATTTCTATTTCAGTTTTTGAAAAATCTTATATCTTATCTATCAGTAATTTCACAGATCTGTCCCTTAATCCATTCAGTAATAAGCAGCCATCTTTAGTTGCTTTTGGACTGTTGACAGACAGATAAAAGAGTTTTACCTCTTAGTCTTAGCTTTTCTACCTTGCTTCTTTTTCTTTTTGATGTTCTAACCTGTCCTCATGCCGATGGTTTCACATCACTCCTACAAACTTCAGAATCATGTTTATCTCCAGACTTATCCCTTGTATAGGTTTACTCGGACCTCTGTAACACATCATCTTCTTTATATATGCATTTAGAATTCTGAAACCCTCTGTCTTCTCATTTATATGTATACTCATATTTTTGTAATGCTCTATCACCTCTTGCATGTATACACTAAGGGCTGTCTATCACTCCGTCATGCCTTCCATATGTACACTCTGAACTCTATAGCACTCCCTCATCACTGGTATATGTATATGTAAAGTGAGAACTCTGTAGTACTTCATCATCCCCTATATGGTTACACTTACAATGAGACCTTTGTAACCCTCCATCATCCTTTGTCTATGTACATTCATAGCTCTGTAACACTTCATCATCCCCTATATATGTACACTCATATCTAAATAATACTCCATCATGTTAAACATGAAACTACCAAAGAAAAAAAAACTATCAAAAAAGACAAAAATAAATAACGGTCACAACACAAATATCTGAAAAAACACCTTCTTCAAGATCCTCAAGTTAAAGTTCAGTAGTTCTTTCAAATAACTAGACCTTCCATAGGAGAATGTCACATTTTTAGCAAACAACCTACCCACTCGAACATCCTTGGCACACAATGTGACATAAATCCCTAACCACCCTTTCCACAATACCTGAAAAGGGAGAAAATTTTGTCACAAAAAATAATCTTTCTTCTTTCTTTTCTTTTCTCTCATAATTCAATGTATACCTAACATTTCTGTTCCCATAAAATTTAATTTGCTCCCCAAAATTTTGAAGGACCTACCTCCTAAAATTACTTAATAAATCACACGAATAACCCCAGAATAATAACCTATTATTAACCTCTATTATTTCTTAATCTATTTTCTGATGAATTAAGATAAACTCTACCAAACCCACCATAAGGGAGTGACTTAATCAAGTGGGGGGATGCATACTACAAGCATGAAGAAAACTATTAACAGCTGTTGTTTTTCTGTAAAGGTTATATTGAATCATTATATCCTCCTTTACAAAAAATTCTACATCTAAAAATACAATAGACTTGGAGCCCATTTCATAGATAAATTTCAACCCATGTGAATCTATTCATTTCTTCCATAAATGTCTGAAACTGTTCCCAACTACCCTTACAAACAAGAAAAAAGTCATCTATAAATCTTTTAAAACAAATAACTCTCCCACCAAAAAAGTTGTTGGATAAATAAATTGCTTAAAAATTCACCTATATATATAATAGCATATGTGGGGGCATAAGGTGCCCTCATACCTCTTCCCCTCTTTTAGAGAAAAATCTCTCCTTGCCAACAAAAATAATTATGAGTGAGACAAAATAAATCAATAGATACCAAAAGAGAGGTACAGGTTCTCCCCCATAATTCTACTCATTGACTCCAACCCCCATCTCAACTCAGTATTAGTATATAGTGAGTTAACATCTATGATCTACTTGTCTTTTGGCTTTTCCTGGATAGGGGTCGCCACAGTGGATCACCGGTCCGCTAATGATTGGCAGTGGTTTTTACGGTGCTAAGTTGCCAGCCCGATGTCCAACCTTCATGGAAGGCACACCAACAACTACAATACGCAATAATAATCATCCTGCCAATGAATATCTCTAAGACAGTTACACATTTCTGCTGTATTCTTTATATGTGCTGGGACTTTCTGTAAATATTTTTTACATTGAAAATCCAGAAAAATACCACATTTTGCAGATATGAACCCACCCCTGAAAGAATCAGTCTTCCAGGGGGGTTCGTCAGATCCTTATGTATCTTGCGGAGGGCATAAAAACAGGGTCATTAGGTTCACTAATAAACATTTTTCTTAAATCATTCCCCCCAAGCAAACCTAATCTTTCACCACTTTCCAACAATTCACTTAGTTCAGAGCTAAACACTTTAACAGGACTTTCCATCAATTTGCCATATTCCTGGGGGTTACATAAAAGCTTTTTAACCATTTCAAAATATTTCACTTTATTCAAAACAACCCAATTGCCACCGTTGTAGCCTGTTTGAAAACAAAATTATTGACGCCCTCACAATTTTTGTAACTCCATCCATTTTTCTTTAGTCAAATTATAGCTCTTACTAGAGGACAAAAACTTAAAAACATGTCCTCTACTTTTTTACACAAAACATTTTCAAATAACCTGACAGCAGATGAAACTTTGGGTGGCATAAAATGACTCATGCAAGGTAGTCCAGGAACAGTTAATTTACCATATCCTGTGCAGAAAAACCCTCTGTTTCCCTGTTCCTCAAAAGAAACAGTGTTGAATACATTATTGTAAACATTTAGAGCATCATCAATACTTTGTTCAACTTTTTCTTCCAATTCAATTCTTTCATCCAGCTCAGCACTATCAACACTTTCATAATTTTCAACCCAATCCCCCATATTCACTTCCCCAAAACACAACAAATCATGATACAAATCAGTCTCATACAGCGAGATATTCAAAAGTTCTTCTTCTTATTCTGCTGCATATAAACTTTGTCCTTCATGATGATTCATGGAAAGCTACTCCCAAAAATCTACTCTTAAGTGCAGTTTATGACAAAATCTCTTCACACCCAAGAAAATATCTGGTAACGAAGGTATTCTAGTCAGAACAAACAAAATTAGCTCCTCTTAGCAGTACATTTTCTGCTTTACTTGAAATAGATAAGTCAGACAATTTAAATATTTGCAGCAAAAAAGAAAAAAACATTTGACTTACTGGCTCTACTCACCCCTGAGGCCAAATCTGCCCTAACTACAGGAAGAGAGACATAAGGAAAGGGGACTGGATTCAAAATGTCTTGCCTCTTCCTCGAACCCTTCATCCCTTTCCATGCCCATTTTGAAAAGGGGCCCATTTCCACCAATCAAATTCTCTACAATATTTTCTTTTTCCCCTGAATGAACATTTTCAAAGGAAACACTCTTCTTGCTCAAGGATGTGTCTGATGACAAAACAGATGATTCACGCACTTCCTATAAATGGTTTAATGAGCCTACTGGGGTTTGTACAAATGTTACCATGTTGTGAGGGTGAATTATTCCTAGAAGGTGAACAGCCAAGGTACCAGAATTTGCATTAAAAGGTGTTTTTTGGACATTTGTGTTGTGGCTTTTATGTATTTCTGTCTTTTTTAACACTTCATCATCCCCTGCATGTGTACACTCAGAACTGAGTAACACTCCATCATCCCCTTTATGTGTACACACAGAAGTGAGTAACACTCCATCATCCCCTGTATGTGTACACACAGAAGTGAGTAACACTCTATCATCCCCTGTATGTGTACACTCAGAACTGAGTAACACTCCATCATCCCCTGTATGTGTATACTTAGAAGTCTGTAACTGAATTGTTCTTGCTGCCCAATGTCTATTACCTCTTCTAAATTCATATCATGTTCTTCTATGTCCTATTGAGCTGCCTCTTTTTGTTATTCTAGCTGCTCAACATGTTCTTCATATTCATTTTCTTCCCCATAATCCTCAAATTTATATTACTCATTTATGTAGCATTTAGGCCAAAGATATCCAGAATTCCCACATCTTGTGCATTTGAGTTCACATTCCCTACTAAAATGCCCTTTTTTAATATCATGTACATAATCCAGCAAGGTAATCCATTGCCATAAATTAGCCTTTTTGACAAAAAATAATCTGGCTGACCATTATAACCACCTGTCCTCTTCTGACGTTTACAGTAATCATGCTATTTGAATTATATATTTATTGTTAGCAACTTGTCACTCTACACAGACTTCCCAACTTATAGTCTGTATATTTGTTTTGTACATATTTTTTCACAGATCAAGGGTCACAAAACTGTTCATAGTCCATTCACAGTGTCAGTTAATAAAAATGTGCCAGTTTCCTTTTGATATACATGAGTTCATCAAAATTCATACATGTTCCAGGGGCTGTTAATATTCATTTTGATAAATAAAGCATGCCGTATTTTATAGTCACAAAGGCAGTGCCATAAACAAGACCTTATTCAGATATACAAAAGTAGTAGAGAATCATCAGATAACCTATGTAGTAGATTCTACAGAAAAGAGAGGTGTACTAATTGGTTCTCTGAGAGAGCAGCTGATGCATGGAATAGACTACCAAATTACATTAAAGTAAGCATTAGTTTAGATAATTTTTAAGAACAACCTGGACACTTATTACGGAAACAATCATTTTGGTATATTGGCAGGCCAGAAGGGCATTAATGCCCATGCTTAAAATATTTGCATGCATGTGTCTATGTATGTGTGTTTATATGTATACATTGTTCTAATGTGCCGAGGCTAGAATTTCAATGGAACGATCAACTTTTCTCAGAAATAGTACCTCTCTGGTGGTATACTTGCAGTCTGTTTGTACCCAAATTAGATCACTTTATGTTTTGATTGCATCTCTTTCCCTGTGGAAACCATCACAGCAAAAGAGGAATGCATTAATTCTTGCTCCTTTTTTAATGGTCTATATTATGATATTGCATGCTCACAACAGTGAACGACACATAAGCGACCCCATGTAAGCAAAAGCTTACAACATTGAAACCTCAGAACAGCAATTTTTTTCCAAGGGAAAAAAATCTCTGTTCCAAAATAAAAAAAAAACAAACTTTAAAACATTACATAATGTGGAGAGCTTCGCCCGCACACCCCCTCGATGTGGGGGGCCGTGCCCCCCACACCCCCCTACTTAAATATACCAACTCCGAGATTGCACTACATTGCCGAAAACGGCAAAGTAACAAAAGCGGCCAAGCAAATTTTTACCCAGGGAAAGAATTCGCTGAAAAGCCGCTTCGCTGTTTTGCCTTTTCGTGCTTTTCGGTTTCGATGAAGATGCATTTGACAAACTATATCTGCAACATCGTCATAGGGAAACTTATTTAATATACTTCCTGGTTCTAGTCATAAGAGCCAGATGTTACTGGTAACTTCAGCTTCCTGCCAGCTCATTCTGGTCAGCTTCTCTAGTAGTGTGCACCTCAGAAGCACCATGTGCTGCTTTGAGACATTTTGCCTTGAGTATATACTTGGTTTCTGATAATAATGGATCTGAAAATGTAGCTTGAGAGTTTGATTCAGACATTAAATGGTGTAAAGTCTCTTTGGGCAATTCTCTAGAGTCAAAAATAATGTCATCATGCTCCAAAGCAAACCTCTCCACTGTTAACACACCTAATGAACAGGCACATAAAAAAACGGCAACCCACTACAGATGTTCTACAAAACTCTAAACCCATGGCATCAGTATAAAAATTAGCTTTAATTGTAATCTATTCAGAATTTTAGATACATAACTGTTAAATAAAATCAAGAATTCAATACACAGGAGGTTCAGATTCAAAGGTTTACTAGTGCACACCAGGAGACAAAAAATGTACAAGTACAGAATTTTGTCTAACATGAAACAGGAAGCACACAATTTTATATAGGTTTAACATTCAAGCTGTGCCCACCTTACTGACGTGGTATGTCACAGGGCATCTACATCACTTTAGCTTACAGTCCTCTATTCATTAAATCTGCTGATGCTGTATATTTTAAAAAAGTTTTCCTCTGGTTACAATACGGCCTTGCTATCCACCTGGTCAGACATAATGTCTCTCTGTAAAGTTACTTCTTCAAGGTTTCATATCAGTTTGAATACAATAGCAGATTCAGTCTTTTAATACACATCTTTGTTCTTTGTTACACTTTCTCACACAGCTGCGTGCTATCTCAGTAATACATATACAAGGCCAAATCATCCCAGCAGGAAAGAGCAGAAGATTTCATTATTTCACACATTTAATTTCCTGACCCAGCAGATAATCACTTGTGAAAAGCATAAACATTAAAACTTGGTAAGCTGGCATCTGCCAGGGTCGAAGGTCAGCTTTGCTTCAAGCCACACTGCAGCTTCAAAACTACTTTACATTTAAACATGAATTAATCCTCTCTACTATATGATTAATAGAATAAAATGCATTATATACTACTTTGCTTTTAAACTAGCATTTATCATATATTCAAATACACATTTTTCTAACATTTTCCCCCCTATTAATACTTTTTATTCTATTTTGAAGTATGCATAGTGTCATTTCATCTCCCAACTTCTTCCACTTAGGATTTTCAGCTAGGTGAGTCATTCAATCTATACTTCAGAAAAAATGTCATCTGAGATCAATCTTTCAATCTCAATATCTTGGTACAAAGTTTCAATAACAGATACATCAATAAAATCTTTGATTAATCTTTTCATGCAGGGAATTCCACAGCAAACACATGCTCCTATTAGGAGTATACCCACACAAATGGCAATCAGAATATTCATTAGGATGGAACCCCACCCCCCAAATAGATTCTGGAAAAAGTCCGTCAGTGGGTTTGGGCCTGGTTCAGTCATGGCTGATACTTGCTGAATTACCTCTAGGTGATTATTAATTTCATGCCTGTTATTTGGTGTATATGCACAGCATTCTTCTTTGATAAGCACGCACGTACCACCTCTCGCCGCTAGGGTGAAGTCAAGAGCCATTCGATTTTGTAGCACAACAGTTCTCATTGCATTCAGTTCATCAGTCACCAGTTCTAGGGTAGAAAAAGTTGCATTACTCATTACTTCGAGAAGTTTCGACAACTTCCTCAGCTCCCAGATTGATTTGACTGCTCCATAGGCTGGGAATATTCCTGCCCAGGATATAACACTGTCACTCAAGTCCATATGAGTCAATTTGCTTTTGTCTTTCATGGCATTATGATCTTTCCAGCCAGGTTCGATCTTTCCGACTGGATTCACAGGATTTTCAACTGGATCTTCAGGTTTTCGAGCTGCTTCTCTCACGTTTCGTATCTTACCCAAAGGTAATTCTGCAGTATGTCTTATTGCCGGAACCAAATAAAAACAACTGCCGGACCAATTCTCAGATAACCATTTATATGCCTTTTTCCCACAAATAAAATAACAGTTTTCTACTTTAGTACTAATACGCATCAGCCTTGCATGAAACATTTTCTGATCTATAACTGACAATTGCGAATGTCATTCATGGTTGTTTTTAATGAGTTCAAATATGAGTCATAATTAGTATTGCAAAAAGTATTGCCATTACTATTCTTAATATAACATCGGTAAGATATGATTATATTACAATTGCTCCAGCCCACCTGGAGGGTATCATTTTTATAAAAACATACAACTCCTTTTTGTGTGACAGGTAAAAATAAAGCTATTTTGTCCTGTGATCTCACAGTTCCTGTATCGAAGAGTAAATTCTCCCAAGTCTCATTTATCCCCAAAGGGATAGCGGACATTATTAGTCCTCCATATGCTGTTGGTATAGCTGTACAAATGCAGCAATTTGAAATGTTCATAGTCTCTGCATATACACATTTCATGGCTAGGTACGTGTTAAAGTTTGGATGCCAGTCTATAGACGTTTCATCACGCCTTCCCACTTTCACTTGTGTGGTTGTGTGTAGGATAAACCACAACAAGAGGAAAATTGTCACAATTACAGTCAATAAATGTACACTCAACAAAATGATTATGCAACATCTCTGGGGTTGATCTAAATTTCTATTCGCTTTGTTTTTGGCTATCTTGGTCTGGTTGTATATCAGTCACAAGGTTTTCATCAAGTTGAAAGTTCTTTACCGGTTTACAATGTGTCAAATGAACCCAGGACGTCCTCTCGGCCACTCTAACTGCAGTAGGTGTTGCCAACAGAACCTGGTATGGTCCCTCCCACTTTGGACTTGCCCAATTCTTCCTTTTCATCACTTTCAGCCATACAAATGTCCCAGGGGCCAAGACTGCTTCCTGGTCTGGTCTGTTCCTTATCTGAAAAAGAGTTAAACTGCAAAACAGATTTATTTGTTAACAGTTTCCTCATATAACTAGCTAATGAACTGTCAGCCTCTTGCTCTGCAGGCATGAGAGCTTTCCACTGAGGCACATAATATGCTCTCCCAAAAACCATTTCAAAGGGAGTCAAACCCTTTACATTTGGAACCGTTCTCATACTCAGCAGTGCCAAAGGCAGACAGTATATCCAATTCTTTTGGGTCTCCTCTACTAGCTTCCTAAGCTTATTTTGAGGGTACCATTGTACCTTTCCACCAGTCCTGCTGACTGTGGGTGGTAGGCACAATGGTTCCTTAAGGAGATACCAAAAAATCTCCCAAGTTGTTGGATTGTCTGATTCACGAAATGAGTGCTGTTGTCACTATAAATCCTTTCCGGAATGCCAAATCTAGGGATTATCTCTTTTATCAGGGCTTTCGCCACTGTTGCTGCATCCTGGTTTTTGGTTGGAAAAGCTTCTACCCATTTAGAAAACATGTCTACAATAACTAAACAAAACTTTTTCCCTTCACACTTATTCAATTCTATGAAGTCCATACAAATAGTATGGAACGGGTATGGTGGTATAGGAAAACTTCCTTGCTTGGTTTTAAATGCCCCTTGTGCATGGTGCTTGTTACAAGTATGACAAGCTGCACAAAATTTTTGTGTATAATTTGTGAATCCATATGTTTGGAATATTCGGTTTACTAACTGTACCATCCTCCCTTTTGAGACATGGCACTGCCCATGGCTCAACAAAGCTGCATATCTAAATAAATTAGATGGCAATATCGGTTTTCTCTCTTTGGAAATGTACAGTCCATTCTCAAGAATTGCACCTCATTTTATCCATTTTTGTTTTTCTGCTTTTGTAGTAAGCGTCTGCATTGTTTTTAACATGTCTAAATCTAAAATCTCAGAGGGTTGTAATTCCTCATTCAAAAGTAAAATTTCTGAGTCTGAGGCTGCTTGCTTTGCAGCTGCATCAGCTCATGCATTGCCTTTTGAAATCTTATCCTGCTGTTTCGTATGAGCTACACATTTACAAATAGCTACTTTGGTAGGTAACTGAATAGATTCTAATAACTCCAAAATAAATTGTGCATGATTAATAGGTTTTCCACTGGATGTTATCATTCCTCTATTTTTCCATTGTTGTGCAAATACATGTACTGTAGAAAAAGCATACTGACTATCAGTATATATGTTTACACACTTGTTTTTTGCTAAAGTACATAACCTTGTCAAAGCTATCAATTCTGCTGCTTGTGCAGATAAGTTGTGTGGTAAAGATTGAGCTTCTAAAATTTCAGTGTCTGTAACTACTGCATACCCTACCAGATTCTTCCCTGTAGGACCCCTTCTGCATGAGCCGTCCACGTAATATGTCACCTCAGCATTAACCAAGGGCATATCTGTGAGATCTTGTCTAGGTAAAGCTAACTGTTCAATTTCCTGCAGGCAGCTGTGTGGTGTGCCCTTCGCAGGAGTTGGAATTAATGTTGATGGATTTAATGTCGTACATCATTCAATTGTCATATGAAGTTGGCTCAGCAGTATAGTCATACATGAAAGGTGTCTAGCAGGAGAAAGGTATGCCACTTTTTCTTGCAGTAAAATTATTGCAACTGCATGAGGCACTCTCAATGTGAGAGGGTGGAATAACACCACTGAAGCCGAAGCCTGTACTGCCATTGCAGCTGCAACTACTGCTTGTACACAGTGAGGCAAAGATCGCGCCACTGGCTCTAACTGTGATGAATAATAGGCTATGGGGCATTGCTTATCCCCATGTTGTTGTGTCAATACTGATGTCATATATCCTTGCTTACAATCTACAGTCTGAAAGAATCGTTTATGATAATTTGGAAGTCCTAAAACTAATGAAGAAGCTATCAACTGCTTCAACCTGCAGAAAGCCGTTTCTGCTTCGGGTGTCCATTGTAAGATATCTTGTGTTGCCATTGGTGTCTTATATATCAAGTCAGTCAGTGGAGCAGATTCCAAAGCATAATTTGGTATCCAGCTCCGACAAAAATTAGTTGTACCCAAGAAAGACATCATTTCCTTCTTGGTTGTTGGTTTTGGTGCTTGCAAGATTGCTGTTTTTCTTTCCTCGTCTAATATTCTACCTTCATTGGATATTACATATCTCAAGTATCTAACTTGTTTTCTCCAAAGTTGTAACTTACTTTTGTTCACTTTGTGTCCTTGTGTTGCTAAAAATTTCAATAATGCTACAGTATCCTCCCTGCACTGTTGCTGGGTGGGGGCTGCTAGCAAGATGTCATCTACATAAAGTAGAATTTGACTACCTCCCGGTGGGGTAAACCCTGCCAGATTGCTAGCCATTTCTTGTGCAAATATTGTTGGGCTCTCACAATATCCCTGTGGTAGTCGAGTATACGTATACCTTTTACCCTGAAATGTAAATGCAAACCAATATTGACTATCAGGATGTATAGGTATTGAAAAGAAAGCATTGCTAATATCTACCACAGAGAAATACTTCTGTTGCGGTTCTAAATAGTTTAACAAAGTATGTGGGTCTGGCACCGTAGGTGCTCTAGGTATTACTGCATTATTTACAGCTTGTAAATCTTGTACCATCCGCCATTCCCTGTTTGCTTTTTTAACAGGAAATAGGGGTGTATTACATGGTGAATCAGAAGATTCTACCAGTACTCCTTCTTTGAGTAATGCTGCTATTATAGGCTTAATTCCTATTTCTGCATCCTTTCTCAAAGGGTATTGTCTTTTCTGTGGTCTAAAAGCTGACTTTGGGGTTATTGTAACTGGTCCTGCTGTTCGAATAAGTCCTACATCTGACTTGCCTGTTGACCAAAGAGTTGTTGGAATTTCACATAAGGCCTTTTCTTCTTCTTCTAATAAGAACACTAATCAGCTGTCCTCACTAGATTGCAAGTGTACAGCTGGATGTGTCTGTGTTAACCAATTCAGTTTTTGTTTTTGTATCCCTTGTTCTGATAGTTCTAAATCAGTCTGTTTCTCCCATCTTGTTACTTTTTCTCCTAAGTCTGCCCATTTGACACTTTTGTTCTTTGTCAAGCTGACATGTGGTAACCAATTTGATCTATATAATGCAAGGAATTCTTGAGGTAATGAACAGCTAACTACACTGTTCCCCTCAGTATCCCAGTACAAAGTACGCAATACTAATCTAGTTGCTCGATTTCGGAACAATTCTTGCTCATACTGTCTATCAGGTCCTGGTGTAGTACAGTAGTATAGAATACAGTGTAACAAATGCTGTTGATCAGTGTCAAGGGAGGGAGCTTTACTGATGGCTACGTTCATCAGTTCCTCTGGACCAGTCGTGACTAGGTCCTGGCTGTACCAGTAAAAAGTTTCACCCTCTGATCGCGCTACAAAGGTATCCATTTGTCTCTGTGCCTCCATACCTTGTACAGTTGGAACCACTGCTATGCCAAATATCTGCATAAGGTCCCTGCCCAATAGGTTCATTGGACACTTTGCAGAAACAACAATTTTACTTCTCTGGGTCATACCTGAAAAAGGGTCAGTTATCGCTATATCATGGGAAAGCGGTTCCCTATATAGCTGTCCGTTTGCTGCTTTCACTAGTATATAATCAGGTGACTCGGAATTTTCTGGTAACTTGGAGGGGTGTATCAAAGTCCGTGATGCTCCAGAGTCACACAGGAATTTGACTTCCCTTCCCTCCACCAGAAGTGTAACTTCCGGTTTCGTATCTGCTAAGTAGAGCTCTAAACTCAATAATGCTAAGTCCAAAATTTCACTTTCTTCATCCTCCATATCTACTTGCACTTCCTCTACTCCTTCTATCACATTTACATTTGTTTTCTGTTTATTAACTTTTCCTGATGATTTCTGACTTTCACATGATGTATCTTCACTATCATATAGTCAGTCCTCATCTCCCTTATCTTCTGCAATTACCTTTTAGTTTTGCTTACAATCCCTTGCTAGATGTCCCTTTTTCCCGCACTTAAAGCATTCACCTCTTTTTTTTCTCTCTGTAAAATCTTCTGATCGTTTGTCAGACTGTTTGTTTCCCTGGGCATTCTTCTTGCCCTTTTTACCTGACTGCAATACAAATACTTCAGCTCCATCTTCAGCAGTGAAGACTTGTGCCTTCTTTTTCTTTTTATTATTAAAATGTCTTTCAGCATGTCTAGCGTATTCAAGTAAGGCTTGTAGCCTCCCTGTTCGATGGTCTATCATATGCTTCGTAATGAAGCTACTAATAGGTGCAATGCAACCTTTCAAAATGCATTTTTCAATTGTTGTTCATACGGGGAATCATTTGTTTGGTTCTCAGGAAACGACATACCGCTATGATTATTAAAACACTCTAATAATCTAGCATAGTACCCATCTATTGTCTCATTTTCCTGTTGTATGCATTGATTAATGCAAGTCCAGTCTGCTCTAGGTTTCCATTTCTCAGAGATTCAGTCTGTTAGACCTTTCACTCTGTTGTCTAACTCTGCGTCACTATGTGGGAGTGGTCTAAGCTCTGCATTACGAGGATTCCAGGTGCCACAAATCATGTGCCAATCTGGACCTATAATTTGTCTTACTACTTTTTCTACTTCTTCCCCATTCAAGTGGTAACTCAACCTCATGCCTTGTAAATCTTCTAAAAATTTAGTAAAATTAACTTTCGGATGGGGAATTCCCTCAGTAGCCTTCCGGATATCCTCCGGTGTCCATGGTCTATATACTAAGAGTGTTGGGTTTTGCCCTTCCTGCCCTGCCTGAGGATTTGGAACGTCTATAAGTGGGCATATTTCTTCCTCACTCTCATCCTGTAGGTTTCTCTCGATTTGATATGATTCTGTGTCCCTATGTGTTTTACGTGTTCGGGACCTAGTTTCAGTAGGATCTCTAACAAATGGTTGTGGTCTTGCTGAAACTTCAGGATAACGCGGAGGCGGACCAGCCTGTCCACTCGCTTCATATCCTGAAAAGGGTAAGGGAGGGGGCAAGGGAAGAGGAGGAGGAGCTGTTGCTATTACCAAGTTATTATTGTCTTTGTCTAAAAACAATGTTTTTGAATTTTTTAGCTTCTGTTCTCTATGATTTACTTCCTCAATCCACCTGTGTGGCTGAGGAATGCCTAATTGGCGTTGCTTTTTTGCCTGACCTCCCGCATCAGATTTAAGCTGTTTAAGGAGTTTAACTAGTGAAGTTTTATCTAGTTTACCATCAAATTCATATTTGTTAACCCATTTCATATAATACCTAACGTTATCGGAACGTTGTGATTGCATGTATTTTGCGTCTTCGGTTAGGGGCGGATCTCACTATGTTTTAGTGCACTGATTACCCATGGCAAAGAAAATGTTACGTAACCTTTTTTTTATCACGTGATATCAAATTCTCAGTTCCTGTTCGCAGTGTATCTAGAATAACTGCCTACCTTATTCTGTTACCCTGATCTATGACCAAATATACAGTACTTCCTTTTGTCCCTGATCTACAAAACAAATCTTGACAACAATATACTGTAACCTAGTCCCAGATCTAAAACAGAAAAAAGGTAAATTTTTCCTACCTGAGCCTCCGGTATTGAACTGTCCAATGTCCGGTCTTCGGCCACAGATCAGAAAGTGGCCAGCCACTTTAAACGACAATTCAGTCGGAGGTCTTTTCACCCAAGAAGAACCGTTTTGGTAACCTCCTGCGCAGTATTCGACCACTGGTAGACTCTGATCTGCAGCTGTCCGAGGGAATTTCCGGCTAAGAAGGACCAAACTGCTAAATAAAATCAAGAATTCAATACACAGGAGGTTCAGATTCAAAAGTTTACTAGTGTACACCAGGAGGCAAAAAACGTACAAGTACAGAATTTTGCCTAACATGAAACAGGAAGCACACAATTTTATATAGGTTTAACATTCAAGCTGTGCCCACCTTACTGATGTGGTATGTCACAGGGCATCTACATCACTTTAGCTTACAGTTCTCTATTCATTAAATCTGCTGATGCTGTATATTTTGAAAAAAGTTTTCCTCTGGTTACAATACGGCCTTGCTATCCACCTGGTCAGACATAATGTCTCTCTGTAAAGTTACTTCTTCAAGGTTTCATATCAGTTCGAATACAATAGCAGATTCAGTCTTTTAATACACATCTTTGTTCTCTGTTACACTTTCTCACACAGCTGCGTGCTATCTCAGTAATACATATACAAGGCCAAATCATCCCAGCAGGAAAGAGCAGAAGATTTCATTATTTCACACATTTAATTTCCTGACCCAGCAGATAATCACTTGTGAAAAGCATAAACATTAAAACTTGCTAAGCTGGCATCTGCCAGGGTCGAAGGTCAGCTTTGCTTCAAGCCACACTGCAGTTTCAAAACTACTTTACATTTAAACATGAATCAATCCTCTCTACTATATGATTAATAGAATCAAATGCATTATATACTACTTTGCTTTTAAACTAGCATTTATCATATATTCAAATACACATTTTTCTAACAATAACACATCTGACTGACAGTTCATTCACTGACCCAAATAAATCATGTTTGCATAGTAACCATAAGGAGAAACTGAAGAGTCAGGAACTTTCATAAACTATTGGTTGCTGTAATTCATACTCAGCAATGCAGGGTTTTAAGGCCTACATAGCAAGCTAGAAAAATGTATCAGTCACTGGTAACTCTGAAATTTAGAACTAATACATACCTCACTGGGAAAGAATATGCAACTTCCTTGCTAATGTCTAAAATTAAGGTCTTTCAATTAGTTTACAAAACTCTAGCATAGATATGACATGATAATTATTTAATGCAGTGCAAAAGTTCTGAGGAGCTTATACCTAGCTGCTATACAGGGTTATGTAGTAGATATCTAAGATGTCTTAAAAAGCAGAGTGAAGGCTGAGATACTGACTACACCTTGAATGACACTTGAATTGTGAACTAAAATCCTGATATTTAGTCAATGATACCCAAGACAGGAGATTCAGTGCCTATCATCATAGGGTGAGATGCACAATCAGCTAGATTGATTTGCATGTGATGAGCTGCACGTCTCTTACAAGGGAGAATGTATTTTCTACTCTCATAGAACACCTTTTAAATATTGCAAAATTCTGTACTGAGGATAAGTTAACCCTGCTCAGCATAAGAAATGTTAATAAAATGAGTAATCTTTTATTTTGGGCCTTGAGAATGTTAAACTCTGCACCACAAGAACATCCTGGCTTAAAGGAGAAAATGCCTAGGCTTTGCTTCCTTCCATTGTGGTAGATAAAGTGGCAAAAGTGGAGGTACCTCAGTATTTAAGATTTATGACTTTAAAGGTAGAAATCATGAAAGCAAAGAGTACAGCTGTGAAAAAATTTACCATAATGGTTGAAGTCCTTGTCTTCACTGCTGCAGTATTCTTCACAGGTGGGATTCCCAGCTGTGGAAGCCCGAAGTCTTGCCAGTCTACCATAGAGTACTGTTGCTTTAAGGTATGCTGAATGTCACCCAAATGCTCCCTGTACAGAATAAGGTATAAAATTGATGTTCAGACATACCACAGTCAGAACTGATTGCCCCAGTAGGAACACCAGTCCAAGAAACCCAAGAGGTAACCTGCACATCCAGGAAGGCAAAGGACTAGGGAGAATGGAGGGAGGCTGAGAATACTGCAGCAGTGAAGGCAAGGACATCTACCATTATGATACGATTTTACACAACTGTACTATGTCCTTACATTCACTGCTGTAGTATTCTTCATAGACAGGAGATTGCTAAAGCTCAAGAGGAACCTTGGGAGGAGGAAGGAGCAGAAGACCCCCCTAAAAAGCCATGAGGAATGGCACTAGCAAAACCAGCTAGCTGTAGATACCATTCAACTTGCAATGCTTGGTAAATGTTTGCAGAGAGGTCCAGGTAGCTGCTTCAAGAATAAAATTAGTATCTAAGCCCTAGAAAAAAGCATCAGTAGAAGCTCTAACAGAATGAGCTTAACCAAAGAAGGAAGGCTCTTGCCATGAAAAGTGTAACAAAAAGAAATAGCCTTAGAAATCCAAGAATAAATAGTTTGCTTGAATACAGCTAAACCCAAAGACCTAGGATGAAAAGAAACAAGCAACTGATGAGATTTTATAATAGCCCTAGTCTTATCCAAATAAACCCTGAGCTGCCTGTGCACATCCAAAGTATTCAGCACCCTCTCATAAACCAATTGTGGAGAGGGGAAAAGGGTAGGCAAATTAATAGACTGATTAATTCATAGCTTATCAACCACCTTAGGCATGAAAAAAGATTAGCACACAAGGACACCCTGTCCTCATGAAATATCAGAAAAGGAGGCCAAGCCATAAGGGTTTTTGTGACAACCCTCCACTAGACCAGTAATCAAGGAACCTCAATGTCCACCACTGGCACCTGTGGGGGGACGTTTACTGGGAGGATAAAAAGTACACACACAGTATTTCCAGATGCAGCTCTCTGCATCAAGTGCAATTTCCCTTAAGAGCACACAGAGACCACAGTCAGTCTGGGACTGGTTTCTCACTCTTTCTCCAGATCCCCAATAAGACTTCCCAGTGTCACAGCTATAGCGTACAGATCTCAGCTGAGTGACCAAGTCAAGATCTCCAGCATCTTCTCTGTCCAACCATTGCTTTGTGTCCTGCCCAAGTAGCTGACACACACACTCTTTGAGGTTTGATTTACATGTACACACACCTTGGAAAGGCTGGCACAGGTTTACTAGCTATGCCCCCTTCTGCCCAGACTATAAGGTAATTTTCACTGCCATTAGTCACTCCTTATCAGCTTCTTTAGGGCCTTTAACAAAGGGTGTCCAATCTTACTGTGTAATATTAATATTAACACAAATGGTAGTTTGATCAAGAGCAAGGCTGTTAGGAGTGACCCACACAGTGTCACCAAATAAATATGCACGTATTTCCAAAACTTAAATATCGCTACACAGATCAGCCACAATGAAAGGTTTAAATGTATTTAATAATAAGTAATAAAAAAACAAGACAATACTAAATATATATTCACAGTGACATCAGAGTTCAAAACCACAGGAAATATTTAAAATAACATTACAGTACAGGCTCACACAAATAAAGAAAAACAAAATCTAAACTAAGCTTCACTATATTCCTGACTGTATCTAAGAGAGTTACTATACCCTAGCAACTTAATGTTAGAGCAAGGCAGATGTGGTGAATGGTGCTTCTTGTTGTTGTCAGGGCCAACACAGAATGCATAATGCACTGTCTCACTAAAGACTTCTCAAAATAATATCTAAAATATTATTGCAGGGATAGTTTGCAGAATGACAACATTTCTGGTCATCTGACTTCTAGTTCTCATTCAAACTCTCATTGCTGAAGCTGACAGTATTTAGCATCTACCTGTAAAAATAGTCATACAAGGGCTTTTGCTCAGATCTTTGGCAGATGCTGGAAGTCATAAAACAATTACATTCCTTCATGCTTCCAAAGTAGCAATTAGTTCACCCTAAAGACAATACAGAAAGCTTCCTAGTGCAGACTTTGTGTCTCTAGCTGCATTGAAATATCTTTATGACCTAGCCTATAAAGTAATTTACTTTCAGATATTTTTCTAAAGTTTTCTGGACTGAGGTTAACCCTCCACTTTCCTCGATTAACATATATGCATTTAAACAGTTACAATAATGTATGTACATTTCTGTTCTCTTCCAGTAGGGCACACTGTGGATACATTTTAAAAACAGCACTTTACAAATAACTTCAACACAAACATCTATATGAAGCAGTTTGATATACACATGACATACAGTTCTAATACATTTGTAACACAAGCATCTTATATAAATTAGTTTGATATTCACAAATGATATATAATTATTTACAAAATTCCAGCTAGCTATGTTGGCAGTACCTCCTTTTGTCAGAGTTTGCAACTCAAACATCCATCAGGTAGAATTAAGTGCTAAGAAAATAACAGTTTTCCAAGAACAACGCTGCAAGGAATCAGAAGCAGATGGCTAAAAAGGAGCCTGAGTCAACTTCACCAAAACAAAATTAAGATCCCTATGAACCTATGAACCTATAAGATCCCAGGCAAGAGGAACAGGCTTCTTGGGAGGTCTAATATTAAGGACATTTTTAAGAAACTGTTTAATCTCAAATCTAGAAGCTAAAGGAGGAGATAAAGGCAGAAAAACAGAGATAGCTGATAAGTGGGCCTTAATACAAGAATAGACAAAACCAGCACTGAGCAACTCACGCAAATAAAAGAGAACCAAAGGATCATTCAAAGTAAGTGGGTCCAGGTCACAAGACAGACACCAAATAGAAAACCCTTTCCATTTGGATAAGTAAGATTTCCTAGTGATAGGTTTCTTGGCCTCCTGCAGGACTTGCAGCACATAATCAGAGAAAAGGTGTCTATGAGGAATCAAAATCCTATCGCCCACAGTGTCAGTTGAAGCATGGAAAGGTGGGGATGGATGAGAGCTCCTTTGTCTCATGTGATTAGATCCATCCTGTGGGGTAACTTGTGATGATTGCCCTTGGCTAGATGCAGAAGTAGAGGGAATCAGTGTTGTTGCAGCCAAAAGGGAGTCACCAACAAATTTTGGGAGCATCCTGTGGAATCCTGAACAGGACTTTCAGAATGAGAGGAAGGGGAAGGAATGCATAAAGAAACATCCCCTTCCATGAAAATGAGAGGATGTCCACCTTCCACAATTGAGGACCTGGGACTCTGGCACAAAACAGAGGAATCTGTCTGTTCAGAGGTGAGACAAAAAGATCCACTTGAGGAGTACCCCACTGGTGGATAGTGTCCGGAACACATCCTTGTGAAGCATCCATTCATGGGACTGATTAAGGACCTGCTCAGAGTGTCTGCCAAAATGTTCTGACCTGAAGGGATACAAACTACCTGAATAGTCACTTGATACTTGACAGTAAGATCCCATACAAGACGTGCCATCTGGCAAAGAAGATATGATCTCATTCCACATTGATTGCTGATATACTATGTCACTGTGGCATTGTCCATGAACACCTTTAGAGGCTCAAGATAGAAATGAGGATGAAAGGCCTAAGGAGCCAGCAGAATAGCTCTCATCTCTTTGACAGTGATGTGCTCCTTCTGCTGAGGAGGCAAGCACATCCCCCTGTACCTTTAGGGATACAAATGTTGCTCCCCATCCCATGTCTGAAGCATCTGTGAATAACCCCTGAGAGGGAAGATGGGGATGACTCAGAGACAACTGCTGAATCCATTAGTGAAGTTCAAATTCCTGTCTGAGACAAGGAAGAAGATAAACTACAAAGTCTAGAAGATAAGCATGTTGAAGTCATACTGACTTCAGAAACCACTGAAAAGTTTTCATGTGAAGTTTGTCCAGAGGGAGCATCAGAATGTTAGATGCCATGAAATCCAAAGCTCTCAGAAATTCCCTGGTGGTAATGGAAGACAGAGGAAGAAGAGTATGAAAGAAAGAAATGAGAGTTAAGGCCTTCAGAGGAGGCAGGGATGCAAACAGTGGCACCATCGGAATCCTGCAACCCAGAAAAACATGATCCTGAGAAGGAGTCAGAGAAGACATTTTGAAATTTATTGTGAACCCCAGGCTCTGAAATAGGGAAACAGCAAAATGAATATTTTGCAAAAAGCTCTCTGGAGAGTATGCCTGATTTGGATCAATTAAACCTGCAAATAGCAATCACAGGAGTGAGGCATTTGGTAAAAACCCTTGGGGTAGTAGAAAGGCCAAAACGCAAAGCAGAGAACTGAAAATGCAAGGAAGCAACAGAAAAATGCAAAAACTTCCTGAAAAGAGAATGGATTGGAATATGGAGATAAGCATACTTGAGATCCATAGACACCATATAGGCCTGAGGAAGAAAGAGAGCAAACAGAGTCTGAATGGACAATATCCAAAAGGAAGGCACCTTCAGAAATGTATTTAGATGAGAATGGTCTAGAATAGGTCTTCAGGTGCCCCCTTTTCTGGGCACTAGAAATAATCTGGAGTAGAACCTATTGAAAAGCACACTGAGACAAGAGATCTTGAAGAACCTCTGGGAAAAAGGGACATTGTTCCCGAGGAGGGAGAGGGATGCCTATAAAAGGAGGATGGGATTTCCACAGCATGAAGTACCATGAAAACTGAGTGGCCTTAACAGGAAGAGCCCATTTGTGACAACTTATATCTTTAATAGAAGGGTGAGATTACCTGCAAACAAAGGCTGGCTTAGTCCGGTAGTTTCTCTGAAATGTAGGTGCAGGAGAAACAAACACGTTTAAGTTATTGTAAGGCCTTATCCTTATCCTGAGGGGACTTAAACAAACCAGCAGCTATTTCCAAACAAAAGTTAAGTATCCAGAGGAACATCCATCAACTTAGCCTTAATATCATTAGGTAAAGGTTGAAGCCTAAGCCAAGAATACCTCCTCATCATTGAACCAAAAACAGCAGCCCTAAAAGGGGCATTTGTTGCATCATAACTACATTTGTAGAATGACAAATGACTTGAGAGGAAGTCCCTAGTAAGGAAAGAGCAGAAGTGTTACCTGCAAGGGTCTGGAAAATCAGAAATAAGTTGACAGGCCTGAGAAAGAAGAGCCAACACATATCTAGACATATGAGTCTGATAATTAATAGCCCTAAAAGCTAGGGTAGCAGAAGTGTAAACCTTCTTACCCAGCCTTTTCATGGTTTTGTAGAATGACAAATGACTTCAGAGGAAGTCCCTAGTAAGGAAAGAGCAGAAGTGTTACCTGCAAGGGTCTGGAAAATCAGAAATAAGTTGATAGGCCTGAGAAAGGAGAGCCAACACATATCTAGACATATGGGTCTGATAATTAATAGCCCTAAAAGCTAGGGTAGCAGAAGTGTAAACCTTCTTACCCAGCCTTTTCATGGTTCTGCTATCCTTGTCAGAAGGCAATAACTTGGGCAAAGCAAGCATTTGAGATGGCTTATCAGAGCTAAAGAGGCCACAGAAGGGTCAGCAGCAGGACATGTAACTAAAAAGATAAAATCCTCAGATACCCTATAAAACCTATCAGGCTTCTTAGGAGCAGGAGGCAGAGAATCATGCACATTAGAGGCACTGGAAAATGTATCCAGCAAAGCAGCCAACACTTGAGGAATAGTGCAGGTTTAGGAGATTCCGACTGCAGCAACTCATAATACTTCTAATGGAAATCATAGACCTGAGCCCAATCCCACATAAAAAAACTCTGTCATGTTAGAGATTGTGTCCCAAAGGAAATTTCCTCAAAAGGAACACCGGGACTACAAGATTCCTCCTCCTCTGACTCAGGAATATGAGTACAAGTCAGGGATTCATCATCAGAATCTGACTCTTACTCAGAAGAAAACTGTTCTCTAGGCCTTTTAAGGGGAGTAGAGAACCAAGGAGGAGCAGGAACAGAAATCCCAGAGGAGGTTTTAATGACATTAAAGTATTAAATAGCTCCTGAGTAAAGGTCTACCACTCATTTTGTGGATCCCTAGGAGCATAAGAAACATGTTTAGTTTTTTTTGTGTTTTTTTCAAGGGAACATCTGCTCCTACAAAAATGAGAAGGCTTAGACCCAGGATGACATTCAAGAACCATAGTATGAACTCCTTCCCCAACTAAAATCTGAGGAACCCCCTAGGCCCCTCAGAAAAAATCAACCATGGTTCCCCCTGTACATCCGAAAAAGATGTCTGCAAAGCTTCTTCAGATGTGCTGCCAGACAGATCATTTCTGGCCTCCAACCTGGTTATGGCAGAGGAATCTAACAACACAGCCAGGTGAGCCTCTGAGTTCATAATGATCTTGGAAGAAACACCCAGCAGAGGCATGACAGGAAGATTCCAGTTTATCCTTTTTCACCTTCTTCTTCCTTAATGGCTGACCCTCAGGGTGGGAGATTCCATCTAGTGTATCTTTAGCAAGAAGATTAATACACTGGTTCTCAAGATACAAGGAAAGGGAAGAAAAACTACTAAGGTTTTTGGGATGAATGCATGACAAATTGAACAAGATATATGGTTGTGAGAAGCTCCTAGGCAAAAAAGGCACATAACGTGGTGTTCTTTATAGGGAATCTGTCTCCCACTCTGGTATTTACCCTTTCTGAATTACATTAAGCCCAAAGAGCACAAAGAAAGACAAGAAAAAACAAAAACCCAAATGAGGCACATATCTGCAAATGCTAGGAGTCAGCAAACAGGTGTAAGTAGTCAATGGAGAATGAAAATGCATTAAAATGGCAGAAAATGGATGTAGGCAAACAGATGGTGAAAAGATGTGCTCAGATTGGTAGCAAAGAAGTTATGATTATGGTATGCCTGAATGTCACCTTTATGCCCTGCGCTGTGCAGGGAGCCTTTTGGTGCCATTCTGTGCACCTTAAAGAAACAGTAGTTTTGGTAGACTGGTCGGACATTAGGCTTCCATGGCAGGAAATCCCATCTGTGAAGAATACAGCAGCACTGAATGTAAGGACATCATAATGTTTACACACTATAATGAATTCAATTCCTTAGGAGATTACATCAAACCTCACATATCTACTGCAGAATATGAAACAGCTTGTTAAACTTCAGTACTTTGTGAAAACACAACTATTTGGGGAAGTTTCAACTATTTAAATATTTAATGCTTCATTTACTTTACTTTTGCTGACAGGGTTAGTTTGAGGGTAGGTCTAACTAGGCCTTTACATTATTTTCTAGGAAGATGTAGGATGATATTTATAGAGGTGGGAAATTCATCTGGGACACTGGTGAAATTTTGTTACTTTTTTACAGAGGGTGCTGTTTAGGTACATTCTGTGGGGAACAGTGACAGATTCTAATGAGTATGTAATGAGAAAGCATAGTGGAAGGTGTTTCTGCTGGCATTGACACTGAAATGGAACTGTTACTAGGTTCAATACTCCTTCTCCATGAATTACAAGGGAGCCTAGGGGAACATTTGTGGAAAGATAAAATTTTGGCTTCAGATACGTTGAACAATACCAAGTCAAAGGATTTACATTTACCTGCTACACAAGAACAACCCCAGGATTCAATAAACTCCATGTAGGAATAGTGTTATTCCTACATAGGGTGAATGGTGCTCATGTCTGCATAGCCTTAACAGCAGCATGCCTTTCATATTAATGAATACGCACTACTGAGAACGGCTCTGCGGACTCAAACACTGAATGAGTGCAGGGGGTGTGTTTCGGTAGTGCTTGCAGATCCAACACAGCTCCTGCACTCTGAAAGTCCCATACGGTACTTTCTAAATATGTTCAGTGCCTGCGGACACTGAGAGCTGGATTTTAAATGGGAAGCAATGCAGGGGGTGTGTGACAGGTACTGTCACACACCCCCTGCATTGCGAAAGTGCAATATACCACCTTACATGTGTCTCAATCTCTTAGAGCAAAAAATCTGGACAAAGCCTAAAATGATGGAGGGACAAATAGAGACAGATTTTAAATATTGCCCTTACAAACCTAGAAAGTTGATAGAGGAACAGAGTTTGTATTAACATAACATTTTTGGAAGAATTAGACATCTGAAACAAATGTATGCCATTATGTAGTGACTTCAATCCAGATATTGCCCATACAGACTTAGAGAGTTGATAGAATGACAGGTAATGCGTTACCAAATATGAATTACAATTAGTATTAATACATGTAATTAAAGTGCATGTATTCATTTTTTTTTCCATTATAAGTTAAGTTTACGCATAGCTGAGCGGGTTTGCATGTCACGGCCCTCTGCTCAGCATTGCTTAAACATCTCATAGGAGCTAAATACAAATGTATGGCTAAAATCCTCAATGGTGAGATAGCATAGTGGTTAGAGTTCCAAATTTGCATGCAGTAGTTCATGGTTCAAGTACTAAGACAGACCCTTTATTTGTATATGTGAAAGCATTGTTAAAATTATTTTTTTATTTTAAAGTATGTAGTAATTGATATTTGTAAAACAGGGTAGTGTAGCTGGATCAAAATGGAAGTGTCAGTGCATATAACATGTGAAATCAACCATGTATACACAAGTGTCCCATACAGTATAGTCATACCCCAAGGTAATGTAATGAAAGCACATAGGGGGACGTCATGTAAAGTAAATCATATGCACTAAATAATATGTCAGTAATGATTAATTAATTTACAATTCTGATATATTTTCTTAAATGAAAACTGAGCAATGCTTAGCAGTGGCCAGCTCTGCTCAGCTGGTTGGAGCATTACTTAGAAGTTAATTGTAAGCAGGAGTAAGCTCAGCTAAGCAGTTTTGCACACTGCTAAGCTGTGCTTAACATTTTCAAAATGGTCCAATGATGGCAAAGGGTGGGAATGTGGCCTTATTTAAACTGCACAGGTGGGAATACAGCCAGAACCTGTTTTAGTTTGATTAGTGCATTGGAAAGGTAGTGCATTTTCAGGTGCAGCATTGGGGCATTCTAGAGTCCAGGGTCATGCCTGGACTCCTCATTGAACACCATGATGAAAGACTGCTGCAGGGCCATTACCAGGGCTCACAGTACAAAGCGGACACCTGGGACCATCTGGCAAGTGATCTCAACAGTGCTAATGGAATCCTCTGAACTGGTAAGCAGGTATGGCATCATTATTCTGCCCTAAAGCATAAGGAAGGGGTACTCTTGGCCCAGTGGATCCAAGATGCTCGGGCACGGAATGCTGCACTAGTTTGTAAGTATCTCATCCATAGCTGCACCAAATTCTGTTCTGAGTATGTGATAGACTGGTATGCATAATGTTTGTTTTTTCCACCTACAGCTGCAGTGGAGAGGGCTAGCAATGTGGAGGCCCATGCCGACAGACTATCAAGGCTGCACCAACAGGTTGGTGAGTACAGATCTAGCTTGCAGTATCTTCTTCTTCTTCTTTCGGCTTTTTCCCGGTCAGGGGTCGCCACAGCGGATCGTTGCCAGCCCGGTTAACTTCCACAGAAGGCACACTCACACGCACCCCTAGGGCCAATTTAGAGTGTCCAATCCACCTGCAGCATGTCTTTGGGATGTGGGAGACCGAGCACCCCGGGAAACCCCCCGCGACCACAGGAGGACATGCAGACTCAAGACAGAAGGGCACCCAGCCGGGATCGAACCGGAGAACCTCTTGCTGTGAGGCGGCAATGCTAACCACTGCACCACCGTGGCCGCCCACAGATCTAGCTTGCAGTATATAGTGCAATAAATAAGAAGGAGTATATTGTTTACTGCCAGTAGGTATACTGTGTTCTGTGTCTACTGAATAAATAAAATTTGCCAGACTACTATTGATCTACAAGATATGCAGTAGTAAAGTAATGTGTCATATTACTACAATAAAGATTTATACCATGAACTGTTGTGTTTATTCTTGTATGTTGTTGTAGAAATAGAATGTGTACAGGTTCTTTACAACAAATATGGCTTTGACAGCATGCATTAACTGAGGTTGTTCTGAGAACCAGCTATTATGCAAAACAGTAGATTGTGGAGCTGTAAACAAGATATAAATGAAATATGAAATACATTATGCACTAAGATATGAACTAAGATATGAACCCTGAATAGTAATGTGTACTGTATTATAGTGTGTCCCCTGCAGCATTGCCTTGTGTTAACCTTTGCTTTCCAGATTGTATTATTTTAAAGGATTACTACACAGTACAATAACTATCTGTCATGCATGAATCTCAGGATTACAAGATCAGACTGTCTAACGCACAGAGTATTAGACAGAAATCAGTCAAACAAAAGACAGCAGTTCCCCAGTAGCTCAGTGTGATAAGAAATAGCTCTGTTGTTCATTTTTCCACACCCAGACATGGTTTGAATCCAGGGAGTGGTACTGAGATGTGTGCATATATACACTCAAGAAATCTTGAATATTTGTAGAAACAGTTAGATAGTGGTAACAGATATTTACTCCACAGTTCCTACAGGTAAAGAAATGTTTGTAGTAGCAGTATGAAGGGTATACTAATACACTGTGTACAACTGTTCCACTTTCCAACCCCATGCCTGTAAATAACAGTAGGATAGGTACATACACCATGCTCACTTCCTGATACATGTCTCTCAAGTGTCACGCTATCATGGCTAGTGGTCACTGCTGCTAATAATCTTGGACACAGATAGGAATCCAGGTGAAGTATGCCAGTAACACACTCACACAACAGCTGTGGAGGGAACCCCTTCTTTGTCAGATATGTAACCCTGAAATGTACGAGTCCCCTCTAGTAATGTACCCATAGTTGTCACAATCTGCCCCATACCATTCCAGGTTGACAGTTTAACAGGTATGTATGTGCTACAGAAGCTATGGGCCATAGGTAGATGTAAAGTGAGGGTAGACCTGTAGAGTATTGAGCAGTACTGTTGTGAAAAGTAGAAGCCTATGCAGTTGTTAATGGACTTTTTTCTCTCCCCCATCCCTTATCTGCATCACTAATTATTATTCATATACTATAGGTATGTTTTTCTCAAAACCTAATGTTGGGACTTGTGTTCTATTATTGTTCATATATTTAATTGGTTGCATATTAACATACCTTGTTCAAATACCATTGTTGGTGGCCTGCTACTGTCAGTGCAACTGGCATGCTGTTACAATGCTTACTGTTGTCCCATTTATGCATGTGTTCTGTTTGCTATGCAACTGTTTCAAATCTGTTGTTTTGGGTTAATTGGAACATCCACATATTCTGTTATAACTAATTTTGAAATGTTTTATTCATGACTAACCAATATATTTTGGAAAATCTCAACACCATAGCACATTTGGGAAAGCAGATCCCAGTGGATCCACCTGTCCCACCTCATCTGGCCATGGCACCGGGCCCAAGCATGTCTGGGACCAAACCTGAAACTTCCTCTTCCACTGGTCCTCCATCACCTTTGGGTGGAACCACCTCAGAGGATGGGGCCTGTCCCCTGGAAATGGGCACAAAGAGGAGCCTGTCATCTGCCACACATTCCGGGGTATGGTGCACAGCATCATCCGCTCTGAGTTGGATGAATGCTGAGCCAGATGGAGGGCCACCTGGCACACCTTGAGGGCAGGCTGACCCTGTTGTCCAGCCTCCAGCACAGCCACCTTCGGGGCCGTGAAGGTGCAGTGGTGATTGCCCATGGGTGAGACCTCAGTCCCACTATATCCATTTGAGGGTTCATGGGCCTCTGATTCCCAAGCCCTCTTCCCATCCAAGGTGTACCCCCTGTCATGTGTCATATACCACCCTTGTCTGCTGTCTTGTGTGCCTTGTCATCAGCAAATGCAACATATCCTACTCAACCTACCTCCCCAAACATACCTACATCCCTTCCCCAACATCCCCCTCTCACCTTAATAAAAAAGGGCATCTGTCCTGCAAAAAAATCATTGCTCCATACATAGCTCTACATTTTGGTCCCATGTACAGTGACATAAATCAATCTGCACTCAAATTACTCTACAAAATGTATGTTGCCAACACTCCTCCCTATGGGTGTGAGGCTGTAAATTCCAAATTTTCCACATCATTCATGGCTGTTGCTGGAGAAGAAATGTAGAGCTATGGTCCTTTCCTACACTCGTCCTGCACATCCATACCTGCTTTTCCTAATGTTTTACCCCCTCACTTGCCCCCATTTCACCACTTCCTCTCACTCTTTTTTCTTTTCTTTATTATTATTATTATCATCATTATTTGACATTTATTAACATTTATTATTTATTAAAATGTATTATTATTAAATTATTTAAAATTAGTGTGGGTTTAAGTGGGAATAACCACAGCTAAGCACAGCTAAAGAGACTTAAGTGTCTCTTAGCATTGCTTAGCTTTGTGCAAAACCACGCAAACCCACTTACAACTGCTTAAAAGTGTTTTAATCACTCTGCCTCAATCAGCCCTTGTTCTGCCCAACAACAAAATAATCAGCACTGCCAAATCTCAAGCCGAGGACCCTGTGTACTACAATCACAGCAATGTACCACAACATCATCTAAGCTGTGGGAATTTGTACATATCATGCATTACAGTCATTTAATATAAGGGGAAAAATGCACATCACTGGTAAGTCTTAAACCCAGGGCACTGTGCACTCCAGTCCCAGCAACTACCACTAATCCACATGAGTTGCGAGAATTAGTCATGCTTCAGTAAATATATCATGCAGGATGATCATCCAAAATTAGGAAAAAAACCTGTGGAATTAGTTATGTTATTTATATATATATATATATATATATATATATATATATATATATATATATATATATATATATGTGTGTGTGTGTGTGTGTGTGTGTGTGTGCGCATATGGGTCCACTTCAGTCGATTGAACGTTTACAAGTTTGAGCCACATATGCCTGAGGCCATATGTTCGAACTTGTAAAAGTTCGATTGGACTGAATGGAGATCTCCATACAGGGAGGAAAGGGAAGATTTCCCATTTCTGCAATGTAGTGCGATCTCAGAGTTGATATATTTAAGTAAGAGGGTGTGAGGGTGCTGGGGGGCATAGCTCCCCTGTTATAGACATTTAGTTTTGTGTTTTTTGTTTTGTGTGTTTTTATTTCAGTCTTCGAACTTTTACGAGTTTGAAAATATCGTCTCAGCCATATGTGGTTCGAACTAGTAAAAGTTTGATCTACTGAAGTAGATCCATATATACATATATATATATATATATATATATATATAGAGAGAGAGAGAGATATTATATACTCAGCCTCTTAGTGCAAGACATCTGCGCAAAGCCTGACAAAGTGGGGGGGGGGGGGCAAAGGCCAAAAAATAGGGACATATTTTAAATATGGATTTTATAAGCTTAGAAAGTTGCTAGAGTATCACAGTTTGTTTTAAAATATATTTTCTAATAGATGTCAGGTCTGAAACACAAATGATTGTCATCAGTTAGTGACTTCAATGCTCACATCATCCCAGTGATATGTCAGAAATGCACATCAGTTATGGGGAACAGACCAAAAATATGAGCCATGCATCCGAACAGTGCATAGAAATCTGGACAGTGGGGAGGTATGACTGCCCTCATGTAACAGAAGGGAAAAAAACACCGAGAGCTGCCAACCATTTCACCCAACACTGTCTGAACTACAGTCAGACCAACACAATACTACCCCAAATCAGCTCTGGGAAATTACTCATGCATTTGCAAATATATCATGCACTACAGGGATGTAACTGCAGTGAAAAACAGACATTGGTGAGAAATTGTCTTCCCACAACCATTTGCACCACAGTCACAGCAACATATCAGTAAGCCAACTGAACTCTAGAGTATAACGACTATTTGAAAAAAAACATATCCTAATTGCCAGTCACACACTACTCCTACGTATACTGCCCCAAGTCACAGTGTAGTTGGAATCCTGAGGTGTTACAGGACATGTCTCAGTCTGCCCCTACAAACATATACAGCTGATAGATCACCAGCATCTGTAGCAGCATGCACAGTCAAATAGAAAAGGATCTATGACACTCACACCTGCCCCTTTCCCTACTCAGGCCAACAAACATTTGCACACTACACTGCTACATAATCTTGACAGTCTGTTAACAATGGCCAGACATACAATAACTCTCAACTGTACAGATTTCCACAGAATGTCCAGGTTGTGGGACCATATATATGGCCACTGCCTCATAACATTTCTGGGATTCTGCTAAACCACTGGGATGATATCAGGAGTGAAGTCACTAAGTAATGATATGCCACACCTCTGAACTTCTTAGTGCAAGACATATGTACAAAGCCTGAAATACATGTGGGACAAAGAGCCAAAAATAGGGACATATCTTAAATAATGGTGTTATAAACTGAAAAGGTTGCAGGTGTTACAGGGTTTGTTGTAACTTGACTTTTCTGAAGGATGTGAAGTTTGAAATACAAATGGATGTTATCATTTAGTGACTGCAAACCTCAGATTATCCTACTGGTTTGCCAAAAACAAAAATTGCCTGAGGAACAGACCAAACATAAGAGGCAAACCTCTGGACATTCTATGGAAATCTGTACAGCTGAGAGGTATGTCATATACATATCACTATCAGACCTCATATCACGCAGAAAATGCATGTCCAGACAAACCCTGTTAATCTAGCAATCTCCTAACTATATAACAGCAATACTTAACAATCTGTCCCTAATTCTGGAACTTTCTCCCCCATTTTGTTGGTCTTTCTCCACATTTCTTGTTCTAAAAGGTATTTCCACCTATCTTCTGTGATGTTGTAGCTCCCACACCTCCAACATGTCCTCCTCATAGGCAAGTAAAAGCGGCAAGGCCCACATGAAGGACTTAATTATAGCACTGTGCTGCCATGCCATTGGCTAATAAAAGACAACACAGCTGTTCTTGATGCAATTAGCAAGTGGGAGACAACAGTTGGTGCACATGCCATCACCTACAAAAGGCAAGCTGCTGCCTATGCAAAACAGGTCTGAGCCTTTATATGCAAAGATTGCAAATAGAGAAAGATGAATAGAGAAAGACACACTTCTCAATTACTCTGAGAAAACACTATAGAACTACAACAGGTATGTCAAGAAATTAAGCATCTAATGGAATACAGAAGGGGAATGCAATAATGGGAAATAGGAAGTTAAACAACAGGTCTCAATAAGACTTGCTGGACTGACATGTTGTAGTCCAGCACCTATGGCCTTCCCTTCTAGCTCTGTCTGCAGTGACATAGAGCACAGCTCTGGCTCCTGAGTCACCCCAGCAAAGGTCAGCACACATATGACTACTACTGGAGTGTCTGTTGTACAATACTGACTGTGACACTTCCAGGCCAGCTACCTAGGATGTTGTAAATATGGATATGTCACTTGTGAATACTACTATGATACATATACTTGTCTTACAAATGTAAGAGACCTATATAGGGTATGTGCATAGTAAACAACTGGCACAGAAGTGTGTGTTGAACTGTATGTGATATACTGAGTTCATACCTTTCAACTGTCCAGAGTTATGCACACTGACCACATATTTGCCTCATATTTGTAGTCATTTTCTCATTGAGTTGTGTTATGTTTGGCAAATCAATGGCAAATCAGCAAAGACTGATGTCATAACATAATAGCATACATTTGAATGTCAGATGTTGTATCCTTCAGAGTATTCCTGTGAATGCAAAACCTACTGTGCTATCAACTGTCTTAAGTAAGTTACAGCAATATTTATAAAGTGTCACTATTTTTGGGCCATTGCTCCCCCCTCTTTATGTGTGCCTTTGTCCAGATGTCTTTCTCTAACAGATTGAGTGGTATGACTGAGCTGCAAGAGTGTAAACACAGTGTGCCATACTGACAAAGAACATAAATGTATATCAAGTATTACCTGTGCACATATGTATTAATAGGTGTAGCTGGAGTCCTCAAACATACAGGCATGTGTTGTAAAATGTCAGGTAAATAAGCTGTACTTGTTTTAAGGTGTGTAATCTCAGTTTCAGTGCATCAAACAGACATAAATGTCTACAGCTACAGGTTGTTGTATTACCTTGAAACAGAAATGATTACTAGATTGATTATAATTACCAGGTTGAAATTGGAAAAGTGTTCAACTGTGTCATGACTTTGTGTCCAAGACTACAACAAACATCTATATGAGCACCTACATAGGTGTATGGACCCAGCAATACCTGACATGTAAAACTCACCTCTCCCAAGGTAGAGTAAACCTCTGTGGTGGAGAGCAGCAATACACAAATCCCATAATAGGTGGGAATATTGGCTGTACAGGGCCAAGAAGGAGCAGATGCCAAATTAGAAGCAATCTCCCCTCTGTCTGAACAAGCAAATAAGATCACAGGTGAATTACTCTAAGGCTATGAGTACAGATCAGACACATCCACCAAGGCCACATCACAAGGCCTTTTTCACATATGCCTGCAATCTTAGAGGCAACAACCGAATCCACTCTGTATCGGTGGTCAATAACACCGCATTCACACATGCCATAACTATAGCCAACCTGCTGCAGATAGATTAAGGAAAATAGGAAGTTAAACAATAGGTCTCAGTAAGACTTGGTAGACTGACATGCACAGCAACCACCACCCTCTCCTCATCATCAGGGAGCGGGTTTGTAATGCCCTCTCAAAGGCAACAAACTGAAGTCTCCATGGGAGTGGATAACATCCCCAGCTGCATCCTACATGAACTCAGGCATGAGCTCTCAGCTCCTTTACATACTGTAGCATCCCATCTGCATGGAGAACAGCCACTGTCATCTGTATATGCAAAGGTGGAGCATCCACTGACCCAGCCAATCATATGCATATCAGCCCAGCTACCCTGATCTGTAACACCAGTGAAGGCACTATCAAGGACCTTATAAACAGGGACATCGGCAACCTGAAAATGTTGGAGCCCACACAGGTTGGTATTGTCAAAGGGGAATCAGGCCTGTTAAACCTGTTTGACTTATTTGAAGCAGTCAACAAATACATGGATTAGGGGAAGATGGTGCATACTGCCTACCTTCACTTAGCCAAAGCCTCTGACAACAATCCCCAGTTGGCCACAATACATAAGCCTAGACAGCTAGGCATCGACCAGTATGTAACCAGATTGGTAGCTAACTGGTTTAATGATAGTACCAACTCAGTCAAAGTAGTGGAAGCCACCTCTAGTAGTAGACCCTTAAAGGGCAGTGTATCCCAAGGATCTGTCTGGGAGACTGTACTGTTAGATATACTGTTCTGACATGCACAACAAAACCAGTGGTCTGTGGCTGACAAGGTTTACAAATGACTGCAAGCTGGCCACTGTCCTACATACCACTAGTGATGTGAGCAACCTCCAAGAGGCCCTTACCCAAGTCAATGACTAGTGCCAGAAGCATTGCCTCAAATTGAATGCTAGGGAATGCATCAGTATCCCTGTTGTGGTAGATGTCATCCACAGTAGTTATGACAGTGATAACAATGTAATCAGCATGCAATCAGGTGTGAGGCAACTTGTGCACCAAGGCTGATAGCAACGTGACAGTTTCCAAACACATTGGCATCATTGTATGGAAGGCTGTCTACATGGCCCATATCACAAATAAATGTATGTCATTCAGAAATCAGGAGGCCAGTGCATCCCTGTACTCCACCCTTATCAAACCCATTACTGAGTACAGTGGCTCATTTGGCATGTACCTTGCCAACCACATGCAGTAGTTGCAGAGACCACAGAGGTTTCTGGCCAGGAAAATCCAGAGTCTGTAACACCTATCCTACAGATAGGCTGAAAGCCCTGTCATTCTACTCAGTCTCATACAGACTGAACATAGGCGACGTGTGTCTTGCATACAAGGCCATTCCCAATCCAGCCTCAATGGAGCTTCTGCATATCTGTAAGACAAACCACACTCATGCAACCTGCACACAAGGCCCTCACCTGGTCTGTTACATGGATAGCACTTGTTGGCAGGATATATGTGTGTCTCACACAATACACTGTCAGTTAGAAGCTGTTGAAACGTGGAAACACAAAAATACCCCTACCAATACCAAATGGGGTCCCAGTTGGGCAAGAACAGGGGGTCTGTTTTGAGGGACATGGGCAAAGATCTGAGGCATATATGGACAGACACCCAATAGCCATAAGTATTATCCTATATGAACCTATGCACAGGTACTTTACACGCTTTCCTGGAATTTGCAGAAGACCTTGCAAGCAGTGTGTACACATTACCCGTGCCTAGCCTGAACTGTGTAGTTACTAGCATGATAGAAGTATCGCTTTTTCCTTTATGAGTTATTATCACATACTGTTACACCTTGTCATTGTGTCATGGTCTGTATAGCACAAAAGTCAGCCTCAGTACTTGCATATGCATGTGGTGACACTGTATAACTCACACCAATAGCTCTGGTCTTCATCACCCTTACCATTTTGCTAATAGGTTCATCACACAGTAGGATGTGTCACTTTTTTTGAGGGCCTTACAGTAGCTGTCAAAGAGATGGATTGTGGCGGTCCAAACTACCTTAGGGTCTGGGCTGCAGACCCCAAAGGTATCAATGTTGTGCCAGACTTTAACAGGAGTGTGCGTGTTTGTGTGTGTGATTCAAAACTCAAATAGCAAAGTGTGTGTGTCATCTACTTGGCCAGGGACCCAAAGTACTAGTTGGACAAAGAGGCTGATAGATGTGATTGATGGACCGCTCTGCTGACGTGTTAACCTCATAGGTGTGCAAGTGCACAGTGTTATTGGGGATGTGGAGAGAGAGAAGGAGAAATGATCCCCAAACTGACTGCAAGCTCTGCGTGCTCTGAAGAGTAATTGTAATTTAATGTGCATGTACTTGTCAACCTGCCATTGTGCACATCCCTCACTGGTGGTAGTGATGAGTATTTAGGCTCCCTGATGATTGGGCCAGTGCATGGGTGACACACTGACAGTACATACTGGTGGATATAGATAGCATATCACATCATGCCCCGTCATTGAGCCCCTCTCAGTCTGACAATGGCATACAGGGTTATTTCCCAGATTGTCCAGGTCTCCTTGACCATTCCTGACATAATCTGCCTAGGTAAGTGTGTACTCCACACCTGTATCTGATTGCCTCACACCTATGGGTACCATTCCTGGTAACCTCTGCAGCAGGACAGCATGTTATAGGTAGTAGTAGTGAGTGGATGCTGGCACTGGGTCAGTAGCAGTGTGTACATACTGAGCATACAATGTAAGGGAATGGATACATTACCAGATACCCAGGTATCATCACTGTGCCCCCAGGGGTCTGGCATGCCACAGACACATTCCTTAAACTATGTGGATGAACATCATGTATTGTTCAACTGGTGTGCAGAAATACACATTTGTCTGGCAGGGTGGTCTACATCTTTCAGGCACATGTATGCATTCCACAAACATCTGGTTGTTGAGGATGTCAGACACCTATGAGGTGGTCAACCTACAACACATATGCACTGATCTCAGTTATTGTGTAGCTCAGATGTTTCTTGAATATCCACTTGCAGCTGTAGGAGCACTCACATATTTGTGGGATGTAGGCTTCAATACATGGTACTGTGATGCTGACCATAGGGGACACCCAGCAGTCGATGGCACATATGTGTGTGGACAGATCACAACACAGTCTATCACAGCAGACAGGCCAGTTATGGTATTCCATGTACCATACCAGGTTACTAGGCTGTAGGCCCTGAGTGGTCATATCCCTAGGTCATATATTAGCCCATGTCTATGCAAGGCAAGAGCTGATGTCCCCATCCAACAGGGATACAGGTGGTATCCCAAGGGTGTATGTGCCACTAACCATCCAGTTGACCATGGTACACCTACAAAGGTGTAGGTAGCTACTCTGCCTGATGCCCATTCTCCTGCATGGTGATTGTGGGGTCCTGGAATCTTCTGGTGAGGACCTTCTGTGGTCTCTCCAGCTGCTGCATGTGCTTTGTGAGGTACATGCCAAAGAGGGCATTGTACAAAATAATAGGCTTTATAAGCTTAGCATACATGGATCGTATGACCTCTTTGTCCCTGGATGAGATACCCTTACTTCTGAGCTGGCCCATCTATGAAGCTTTCTGTACAACGGAAGCAACATGGTGCATAGACATCAGGTTGCTATCAACCTGGGTGGCCAAATGCCTCAGTACTGATTTTGTATGTAGGACATTGTTGTTAATGTGATAATATGTGGAGATGTCAGTCTCCCCACTGGGATGATGATGCATCTGCAGGCATTCAGCTTGAGGGCATGTTTCTGCTAGCAGTCATTTGTTTTGTTGAGAACCTGTTGTAGGATGTCCACATCACTTTGGGTATTGATGACTGTTCCCAGCTTGCACTCATCTGCCAACTTGGTCAGCCAGTGTTTTTGGCCTGCACCTCAGGGAAGTATATCCTGTACACTAGAGGCCCCCAGACTGATCCCTGTGGTATGCCACTCATTACAGGTGTACTGCTTGGGTTGACTACCCCTATTATGATCATGTGGGTTCTATCAATGAACCAGTTTGCTACCCAACTGGTAACATATGGATTTCTGCCTAGTTGACAGAGTTCATGTACTATGGCTGAGTGGGGAATAGTGTGTAAGGCTTTGGCCAAGTCAAGGTGGTCAGAGTGCACCATATTTCCCTCATCCATGCCTTTGTTGACCTTCTCAGGGAAGTCATCCAGAGTTTACTGATATACCTCCCCTTGAGAAAGGCAGACCATGTGGAGTCAAGTATTTGGTGTTTGCCAATATCCCTGTTAATGAGGTCCATGATGATCCATTGCATGGCCTTGCAAATCAGGCTAGTTAGGCTGATGGGTCTTTAATTTCCCAGATGGGTGAACACTCCACCTTGGTGTACAGGAATGACAGTGGCTGTCCGCCACTTGGCTGTGACAAAGGCGGCACTCAGGCTTTGGTTGTGTAGGGGGTGTAATGATGCTGCCAGTTCATGTCTGGTATCATGTAGGTTGCAGGCCAGGATGTATTCAGGTCCCATGGAGGCTGCCTTCTTGGTTTTGAGATGGGAGTGATGGCCTGTTCCCTAGTGATAAGGGTTGGGTGGTCAGGTACTGGGGATGTCCTGTTTTCTGATGGGGGCAGAGGGGAGACATTTCCACTGAATCTATCAGATTGGCTATATCTACAGCATTTGTGTATGTGGTGTCCTTGTCCACCAGTTCTGCACAGATCTCGGAGCTTCCTTTGGGAATGTAGACAATTGCAAGGAAGGCCTTATGATTGTCTGTCTTAGATGTGGGCAATTTGGACTTGGGGATGACTTTAGAGGATTTCAGTGGTGCTCTTATTTGTTTGGCCAGGCTAGGTGTGATTACTTCCAATTGTGCACCTGCTGCTTCTTGGTCCTGGACAGCAATGTCATCCTTTTGTTACAGAGTTCCTTTATTGCAGATGTTTGCAGACTGGTTTACTCTCCCTTGTGGACAATGATGTTGTCCTGTCAGGTATTCCTGATTCGATGCATCTGTGTGTGTGTGTATGTGTGTGTGTGTGTATATATATATATATATATATATATATATATATATATATATATATATATATAAATATGTATGCTGGTATAGTACTTTTGTGTACATTTGAATATTGGTCCCTGTTCCTCCAGTGGGATAGGGGGCTGTTCAGCTGTTTATACCATCCCTCTGATGGTTGTGCTCAAATTAGGAGATATTTCCATTTTACCATGGCTAGAGGGGGTCAGCAGAGCTGGTGATATTGAAGTGACAGGTTTTTTTGTCAGATCTTGCCAGGGAAGATGATACCATAGGGTTGCTGCAGTGGTTAATCATGTTGGTTACTGCCCAGTCTGACATATGTATCACATCTTGTGGGGTTATCAAGTAACTGTCCTAAAGATTTAGCATTGATAAGATGGGGGAATCTCTGTGCATTTCTGTTCTGGCATGGTTGGTCTTCCAATCAATGGTTGGGTAATATAAGTCAGCCAGAATCAGGGTAACAGGTTGAATCTTGCTAGATTTGTACAGGGACAGATATATGGGGTGGGTATCCTGAGTCAGATATGTTTGCCTGTAGCTACCTATAATTTACATAAGGGTCTTGTCATCAGTTGACTGCACTTGAGTGTCTTGTGTGTGTCAGACTGTTTGACCAGCATGGAGGTGTGTGTCTGTCTAATACATCTTTATACTCCACCTCCTTTGGCTTTGCTGTGCACATTTTGGAGTCTGGCTGTGTGATAGGATGAGTGATCAGGTAAGGATGGGTGGCTCCCCACAGCTGTGGCCTAGGTTTCTATAAGTGCACAAATGTCACCATCTGCCAGGGTTACAGATGCTTGCAATGAGTTAATTTTCCTGTTTGGACTCCTAGCATTTAGCAGCATGGCCTTTACTTTGCATTTTGTTGAGTGTTATATGTTGGTAGTATTGACCCCATGACTTTCCCTAAAAAGGCACTATGGGGGAGGCAAGGACCTTTGCCAGAGGCCTGAAGGCCAAGTGAGACAGATGCAGACCTTTTCTAGCAAAGCAATGTGGTCTGTCGGTCATATGTTCCCAGGCTGCCAGACAGTGGATCCCTCTGGGATGACACCAGTAAGTAAGCCAATTGTTACTGACAATCATTTTCTGTCTGTATTGGACCATCATTCCAGGTGAGGTAGAATGCTGCTTAAGCTAGGGACATACTTCCATGGGACACATATTCAGCAAGCTGAATCATGTCTGTCTTCCTATACTCCAGTGAGGTACATCTGATGTTGTTCACACTGCTATGGACTAGGCCAGAGTAATAACAGTACCTGTTGTGGATTGACCTGAGTGCATGCATGATATGGTGGATTCTGGCACCTGACAGACAAGTAAGCATGACTTTCTCCTTATCCAGCCTGGTGAGAGGCACATATGTGTGTATCACAATGGAGTCTCCTATGAGTAATATGTTGGGTTTATGGTGAGGCCTTAGTGGTTGCGAGACACTGGTGTGTGGACTATGCAAGATCTGTGGTGTGTAGGTTTGCGGAGTTCCCATGTGTTTTTGCCTCTGAGGTGGCCTTTGTTTGTGTTTTTGTTTTGTTGATGACCTCCACTTATATGTGTGTGCGTTGTGTTGTTGTGGTTGATGTGTACTGACTCCATACCCTGCAGGCTATCTATGTTACTGGACGACTTGTTCTGGTGTGCACATTTTCCATTTGTCTGGCCAGTAGTTCCCCTTCCCGTTATGTGTGTCTCTTTGTCCTTCTGTAGTCCCGTCACAGGCTTTGGCTACAGTAGCTGCTGTTATGTATTTTTATTTGTGGTGTGAGTGGGCTAGATGCCATAACATCGGGTCTATATTACCAGAACGAAACTCCCTTTGAGCGAATACCAAAACACCGACACGAATTGCACAAACCGTGAGAATACCGAATGCACTAAACTGCGAAATTTTAAATCTCGAACTGTCATAGTCGGCCAACCCCACCACCCGCTACATACTACCTACCCAAACAAAATAAATAAACCACATACATACACTAACCAAACCCTACTTCTAACCCTAAAGTAAAGCACCAAAACCCTACTTCTAACCCTACACTAAACCCCACATACACAACTATCTATGCACTATCCTTAACCCCTCCCTAACCCTAAGGTCCGTAACTACTGCACACTTCCCCTACAAAAATATAAACAAACAAAATAAATAATCCACATACATACATTTACCAAAACCCTACTCCTAACCCTACACTAAATCTTACATACATTAACTATCTATGCACTTACTTTAACTCACACCCTAACCCTAAGGTCCGTAACTATCGCACACTTATCTTATGAAGCTATGCCACCGACGGGCCAACCATGGTAATTCGACATTTGCAGATTTGCAGTTTTGGACGTTCGCTGTAATGCCGGTTCGCGCAATACTTTTATGGATTCGCTTAAACAGACTTTTGCTCTTATAATAGGGAACCATAACATCACATACAGGGTTATGGGCTTCACATCTCTGAGTGTACCTATTTAGCAGGTTGTCCAACATTGCACCACTACATCTGCTGTGGTCCTCAGAAGGTTTGTGTTGCTATGTCATTATGAGGCTATGAGCATGTTGGCCCTAGCTGTCAACCTGTCACAGACTGACATCTGTACAGGCCCATATATGACAGTCAGACACAGGCCCACACATGGGGACAGGGTGTTAATAATGCTCTGCCAAACATAGACAGTTGGGAGAACGGTTTGGTATTTGCTTGCTTTTTCTTATGGGTATGATGTCTGCTTCTCCACTGTCTGCCATTTGTGTTTTGACATGAACCTTTCTTGTTTTGCAAATAGTTTGGCAGGCAAATACAATGTTAGGATAAGCAGAACAGATAAACTTGGCATACCTGTGGTCCTTCTGTGACAGCTTGTCATTCCAGGGTTATAGATGGTGGTCAGTGACTTGCTGTCAATGCTAACACAGTAAGGTGGCAGCCATTCATAACTTGGCAGTACAATAACTTTCAGGTAGTTGCTGTCCTACTAGACACCATACCTCTCAGCCTGTTAAAGACAGAAATCTGGGAAAAGACGTAAATAATTGGGTGACAAGGGGCCAAAACTAGGGACAGGTGTTAAATATTGCCCTTAGAAATGTAGATAGCTGCAACAATGCCAGGTTTTGTATTAGCATGCATTTTTCTAAAGGGTATGAAGTCCGAAACTAACATCTGTTCATTATTTTCTGACTTTAGTCTTTCATGATTTGCAAATGATTTGCCAGAAAACCATAATTTTGTGACAAACAGCAAACCTGTGATGCAAAACTCTGGACATTCTGCAAAATTCTGTACAGCTGACAGTTATGCTAAGCACTGTGTAGGTTACTCTGAGCTGTGTACTGTCCATATGGGTGGCCCCCTTTCTCTGACTTGTCCATCTTTCCTGCACTAATGGATATTGACTTCAGGACAGTGTATGCAGGTTCTACTGTAGGTGTAGCTGACACACAAAATAGTTGGCACAGAAAGTCTTGGAACATGGACTCTGTCATCCACAGTAATGTACCTAGGCACTAAGCAACTACAGCCAAGTCTAAGTGCTGCCCATTTCCTGACAGTATTAACCACGCATATAAATAGCTCATCGACCCCTGCATAGTGTGGACATTCAACAGGTTATCAAGTTGATTGAGACAGCCATGGGAATGTGTGCTTGGCTGCTATTACCGTACAAACATACACGTTACTGCATTTCTATGGGGACATGGGTGTGTTGCGGGGGGCATACTTGTCAACTGTACACATTTGCGCAGACTGTGCAGATGTTGGCTTTACTTTTTGACTCCATTTAACATAGTGTTTTGCCTGTCTTGGAGAATACTGGCATATCAATAAAGAGCAAAGTTTAGGATGTCATGGCAGACATTTGGGTTTCAGACTTCCTACCCTTCAGAGGTTTCATGCAACTGCAAGACCTGCTGTGATATTACTTTGTAAGTCTGTCAGATGACTATTTCATAATTTTTCCCATTTGTGGGCCTTTACCAGACATTTCTAAATGGATTTCTATGGCTGACTTTCTGGGAGAGGCTGAGGGGTGAGTATGGGAGACCAACATTGATATCCATGCATGTGACCTATGACCCCCCCAGTTTATTTGTCCCCCACATACACTGCAGTGAGTTTTATCAGCTAGGGGACTACTGCATCCTCTGCAGAAGCCAGTATTGGGCAGAAGTTTCCTTTTGTCCCACATAGCTATCAGTTGTCTGCTGCTATCACGTTAAGCCACCCATGCATCAATACTTGAGATATACTACCAAAACACACTACTGCATTCATCTATTGTTAAGAAGTGCGAATTATCTTGTGCCTGCGGGAGTTGTGATGATGGTGCTTGAGGGCTGACTCTGTCAGATGCACACTGTACACAGCCTATACATGGTAAGTGTGATGTGTGTGGCATCCATTTTACTGTGTGTGGAGTCAGGAGAGGTGTCAGTCCCTGGGACCTAGATTGTCTGTATATGTTCTATGGGTTGCCTCTTTGCCAAGGCCAGGGAATACTGGGCATGCCTACATCTGCCTACGGGGGCAGGCTCAGGGGGTTCCTCCTCCGAGTTCACCTATGCCTGTAGAGGCCTTGGCAATGGTGGGGAGGGCGGTGTGCCCCTTCCCTGTGATGTTCCTGCCGCAGCTGTTTCATCAGGATCATATTGTGCAGCATGACACATACTATGAACATGTGCACAGATGTGGCTGGAGAGTACTGCAAGGCTCCACCAGCTATGTCAAGGTAGCAGAGCTGTGACTTGAGTATCCCAAGCACACACTCTATAATGTTCCTAGTTTGTGCTTGTGCCTCATTATGGTATTCTTCAGTGGGTCTGTGTGCATTTCTGATGGGTGTCATCATCCACAGTTTCAGTGCATAGCCAGCATCCCCCATGAGATGACCATATGGGATGTCCCCTGACAAATGCCTGGTATAGCTGTGAGGCATGCTAGATGTGGGAGTCGTGATAGCTGCCAGGGCTGCCAGCACATACATTCATAATAATGCCCTGGGCATTACACATGACCTGGCAGATTATGGAGTGATAGCCCTTGTGGTTGACATACACTCTACCATCTTTACCGGGTTGTTCTTTGATGTGGACGTGAGTGTAGTCTATGGCACCCAATACCTCTGGGTAGCCTGCTACATGGTGGAAGAGATGCATATTGCTGGTCCTCTCCTCAGGGGTGCTGGGGAAATAAATGTGCTCACTGGCATGTGTCTGTCTGGCATCCAGGAACTGGTGGAGTACCCTGGATGCAGATACCTGTGAAACCCCATGATGTCCATAGTAGGTCTTTGGAAAGTACCTGTAGCATACCCGTAGCTAATATTCTTAAGGCTACACATATCTTGGTTTCAACTGGGATGGGTTCCCTTCTGTTGGCTCTAGGTCTGAGGAGGGGCTAGCAGCACTCAGTGAGTTGCTGAAGTATGTCCCTGTCCACCCCATAGTGCTCTAGTATCTCCAGATCATGTAGCACCTGGAAGGTTACCTTGGGTCTGAACACTCTTCTCCTCCTCAGTCTGGGCTGGTTCTCAGCATTATCCTCATCACTGCCCCCAGTCTGTAGCACATACAGATGTAGCATAGCAGCAGCAGCCCATAACATTTAGTCAGTTAAAATTCTCAAGTGTGTACACCAATGGTGCAGAGTTTGTGGGAAAAACTAGACTGAAAGGTGTTTGCATACTTTATACTGGTGTGCTGCAGATGCTGCCTATGTGATTGGCTGACTATGATACATTCCACTGGCCAGCTATATTAATGAGGGGTTTGAAAGGGCCACTGTGAGTGGCAGAGTCTGTATTAGTGATTTGTAGTTCATTTCCTTTATTCTGCTATTTCCTTTTTTTCCTTCTATTTCCACTGTGTTTAAGCCCTGTGGTGCACCGCGCAAAGTTTTAACTAGTGTAAGCATTGCTAATCAGAAAAGGCCCTCCCCTGGACATGAATACACTCATCATTTTTGAAGCAGCTAAGCACAGCTAAGCAGCCTCAGACATGCCCCCTTGCTTAGCTCTGCTTAGCTGAGCGCAAATAGGAGCTGCAGAGCTCCAATGTGCTTACACCAAGCATGACACACCACTTTTCATGTCAGCTGCTGCTTCTTCTACTTATGCCACGTCATTATAGCTGCTACACAGGTAGGTACCTGCAGCACAGTCTCCCATTTTGCTATTCAATAAATTTAGCTCATTTACATACCCCACTGCCTTATTCCCTAGTTACACCAGTACACCGGAGCCTATGTCCTTAGCTGCCACTGTTACCTGTTATTCTTATGAGTCTGCCTGCTGCCCCTTATAATGGCAAAATTCATCTTCCACATAAAATTGTCTTTTTGCATTTTTTAAAAAATTTTCTGCACAATCACATTTTTGTGCCTCTGCGCTCCGCTTAAATGGCTGAAATCGCCAAAAAAATTGATTTTTGTGATTGGCATGCCTAATAAACATAATACATGCTTTACTTTGAGCTGTCATGTTTCTCTTTTGATTTTTGCAGAAATGTACACGGTTAGTAACCAAATTTCTTCTGTGGACACGTCTCCAACACGGATGCTTGTTTGCTTGCTTGCTGAATCGCAAATTCACCTCATTTGCGTGGTTTTCACCAGCAAATGAGGTGATTTGCATTATTCCATGGTGTCTGTGTTGCAATAGTGCTGGGAGGTACGTGCATGCCCTCCATTCTTGTTTACTGGATCGCACAGGCTTCGAACTCTGTGTTCGAGCTGTGCCAGTATTCTTATGTGGAGTTTAGCTCCGTGCAAGCTTTATTGAATCCTGGGACAAGAGGTTCAAGCTGTTCCAGTCTCATATCAGCAGACTGCAGTTCCCTTTGTTTTTTTGAGGTATCAAGAAGACTGGCAGTGTTGTGAAACCAGGGGCAATACACAGGAAGTCACCGGAGTTATGATAAAATTCCTGGCCTGCTTCTAAGTATTCATATTATTTAATGTGGGACTGGAAGATGACTGCTTGTCTAGGAATTTGTATAATATGTCTTGAATTCTTTAACACAAAAGTGATACATTTTACTAAACACTATGAGAGACAGACACTCTTCCTTGAAGTAAGAACATTGTTCAGAGTATGTCACTTTTTGTCAAGTGTGTGGTATTTGCTTAGTTTAAGACTGACCCGTTCTATATTTCAGGCATTCTTGCCAACTTATACTTACATTGTTGTACTGTTATATGTTTCAGCAGGACTCTGGAACTTTTGCATATCTGGACAGGTGTTTAGATTTATTTTGTTCACCTTAAAGCTATGAAAGTACACATTCAGCATGTTTTAATGTACTTCTCTTAGGTATTATAGATGTACTACTCACAATGCCAGCCAAACAAAAAGCTGTTGTTTTTGTGAGGTTACAAAATCAGCTATACTAACAGGCTTTCTTATAACATTGAGAAAACTGAAGAAATTAAGAGCAGCTGTATTTTTAAATATTGTAAATGCTGTACAGTTGGTTATTTATGGTTTGACTGTATGAAGAATATTATTGTTGACACTGGTGGTATGACAGCTTTTGAGGAGATAATGGTGCTGATGGCTACCAAGCCTGGTAGTGGTAGTCCTCAGGCTCTGATATGGCAAGCTACTGAATGCACTGCTGTCTCTCATTGTGTTAGTCCTACCATTGCATGCACTCCCTTCACAGACTGAGCATGGACTGTATTCTGGTACTGATAAAAGTAGTGTTGATATGACAAGGGAATCTGTTTCTCAGGATGATAACTTTAGCAGTGTTATGGTATGTGAACATTCTCAGACTCCTAAGTTGACAGGGAAGTCTTCTTTTGGTGAACAGTGAACCAAGACTGCACTTATTGACAATATGTATGATGTACTGCTGCAGGATGGTGATGGTGATTTGGGGGACAAGGCATCCATGGAGGGAAAGAAGTTAGTGTTTTTAGAAAAAAAAGCTGTTAAAATAAAATGAATGAAGGCACTTTGTTGTATAAAAGACATGATTTTTGCAAAAAGTTGATCATGAAAGGCTGAAGACAGTTTAGGTGGCCTTGTAGCCAGGAGTATTGGTACAGATGAATGCAGAGGTGTGGCAGCTTTGATTAGACAAGATGGTTTATCAGGATTTTAAACAGTATAGCAGTTGATGTTGGCAGGGCACTCACATATGGTGTATAGATACAATGTGGTGCATTAGAGTGTGTAATAAGCATGTTCTCACCCAAGAAGGAAAAATAAAAGTTGCTTTATTCCGAAGGGTTGCTCAATACTTTCCATCCACCGGGTAGATCAATTTAACTGTTGCCCTACACTTTGCTGAGTCTAAATTAGACAAGATTTCAATTCATTGGTTTCAACTTGCTGATGTAGAACTTCTCACCCCATATAGGAAATCACTGCCTGCTCATTTTCTACTTGCATGTTGGCAATGAATCTCTTTGTGAGTGCTTTCCCTTTATTCTGTTGCATGACTATGGAATAAATACACTAAAGTAAGGTACTATGCAGGTGCACAGGGATTACCTGCCTGCAGAAAACACATCAAACTGGATTTGATTAGCTAAAGCTTCAGCCATTTTGTTTTGATTGGTAGAAGCTTCAGATGAAGTGAAGCTAACAGCATTTAGAAAAATAGGAAAAGGAAAACTGAAGTCCCAGGTATGAAGCATTTAAAGATGAACTTGATTTTTTTCTGAGACATTTCAAATACAGAATGCAGAATCCGGATACAGAACGGGAACTGTGTCTATCCATCTACGTTATGCTTAATGGACAGATAGGTGATGGTGTAGAGGACTGATTGATGACTATATTTTTCAGATTGTAAGGATTTAATAGTAACATATGGAATGTCATTAAGGAAGCAACTCTGATACAGAGGATCCTTAAAGCTTTTGGGAAGGTGATGACAGAAAAGCAGAAGAACAAGCTATCAATATGTTGTAGAAGGATCATTCAGACTTGAGGCAACAAAACTTGCCTTGGATGCAGTGACTATTGGCACTAAAGTATAAAACAAGGTTGGAATATTTGGTTCAGAAGTGAGCAGGGAGGTACATTTTGGTTCCTACATAGACTATTTCATTTTAGGAGAGAATAATAAAAAAAAAAATGGGTATATAGGATTCTTCAGGGAAAGAAAGAGATTGTGAATCTGATATTAGTCTTCAAAGTGAAGAATTTAACCTTTCTAAACACCTCAACCCCATCTGTCCTGTTTTAGACTGTAAAGATACCTCAATCCTACGTGTCCTCTTTAGTCTTGAAAGCATAGCTCTCAACCTTCTAGTGCAAGAAATCCCGATATAATGGGGGGACAAAGGCCCAAAAAATAGGGACGGATTTTAAATATTGCTCTTATAAACTTAGAAAGTTGGTAGAATAATGGGATTCATCTTGGCATACATTTTCTGAAGGATGTGAAGTCTGAAACACAAATGTATGTCATTATTTTGTGACTTCAGTCCTCAGATCATCCCAGTTTTTTGCCAGAAAACCACAGATTTTTATGAGGAATAGATCAAAAATATGAGACAAAAATTTGGACATTCTGCAAAAATCTGGATAATTAAGAGGTATGCTTCAAAGTGAAGAAGTAGTTAAAGTATAATTACAATCTAAAGAAGATATGTGGAATTGAGGTGTTTAGAGAGGTTAATATTGTCAAAGTAGTGAGTGAATATTTAACATAGTTGTACACGGGCACAATGGATAGTGAAAATGACTTAGGAGACATTTGAGTTGTATGGGAAAAGTGGAGGTGGCAGTTGGGGAGATCAATTACTAAACAGGAATTGCATTAGGTTTTAAATGTTGTCAGATATGTTAGTTTATCTGGTGAGGATGGCCTGCGTTATGAGTTTTATAATAAATAATAAGAGTAGCAGTTGAATGATCCTGTCTGCATTATTCTGCAGTGGCTTCACCCAGAGTTCTGTGTTGCCACCTTTGCTATTCTCTGTTTTTTATCAACAGAGTTCTACCTATCATCCTCTCTACTGATGATATGGTAAAACACTAATCAAATACATCAACAACTGCATTAAAACAGATTTTGGAAAAGACCTCAGCCGTCTTTTTACTTGTCTGCAGAATAAGTCTACTCCTAAACCTAAAGAAAAGATATGGCATGCTGTTTGGCACAACAGAACTGGAACATAGTACACAACAACTAGTATGCCACAGAATTAGCTAATCAGATCAGTTACCTTGGTATCTGGCTTGACCAAAAAGTAAAATTCTATTACCAAAACAACAAAGAATAAACTGCTGTTTTTGGCTAAATATATTTCACATTTCTTCTTCACTGAAAGCAAAAATGATACAGGGAAAGGAGTGCTTTGCACAGTTTGAATACAGTCTGCACAGTATTTTAGCAGCCTCATAGAAATAAATCAAGTAACTTCAAATAATTTTAAACAAAATCTGCTGATAACATTTCCATCTCCCCAGTGTGGATCATCACTGCCATACCCTTACCAAAGTAAAATAAATGCTCAATATCTTCATCTAAGACTCCTGTTCATCAATCCATCCTCAACCCCTTTTTCCCATTTTGCACATGGGGTCAGGGTGCCACTTCAACGGTGACAATCATCTCGAACCAAGGTTTGCACTGCCAGGTGGCTAGCCCTGTCACAGTAGTTCATCGGTACCACTCACACACACACACACACACACACACACACACACACACACACACACACACACACACACACACACACACACACACACGCACACACACACACACACACACACACACACACACACACACAGACACACTTGTGCCTATCAACATTTTAGATTGTCCAATTAACCTATTGCATGTCTTTGGAATGTGGGAGGAAACCGGAGCATCCAAAGGAAACCCACACAATTGAATGGAAGACATGCAGACTCTGCACAGAAGGCAACCCAGCTGAGAACTGAACTGGAGAACCTCTTGCTGTGAGGCAACAGTGCTAACTGCCGCAGCACCGCAGCTGCCCACCATTGCGGCCATCCCACCATCTTCTAAAACTTCTATATCAATATTAATTTCCCTTTCAGATGGGGTAGGGGGGGTCTAACTGTCAGATCCTCAGCAAATAATTGTGGTTGCATACTTCAAATGGGGTGCTCATATGTTTATAGATTTGTACTAGGGTAACTGTCCTTGTGGACCATTCTAAGCCTAGCCAATTAAGAATCAAAACCTGCATATTGTGTTTTTAAGGTAAACACCTTTGCCATTATGCGAACAGTAGGAGTAATATTTTGTATTTTCATAGGTGAATACTAGTCTAACCTCCCTTGTGGGTCATTTTAAGCTTAGCTAATAACCCACCATGGGAATTGAACTCTGCACCTTTTCTTTATGAGGCCAAACCTCCCCCTATGTCTTACTAACTCCTGTAATACACTCCAATGCACCAGTCATTGCTTCACACTCATTGGCTCTAAGCTCTGACAATCACATATTCAAGAATAAGAAGAACTTCAGCCACACCCTAAATTTCAGACAAGATTTAAATGCCTCCTTTTAGAGAAGCTAAATGTATTGCGTTTATAATAACATAAATATATATCTTCTTTCTACCTTTCTATTTCACTAAATTTAATTCTTCAGCTAATGAAATGAAACTTAAGTCTACCTGGCATCTCTCATGATATTATTAACTCATTAATTATTGTACATAACTATTTGCACACAACCACAGTTATTGTCTCTTCTCTCTCCTCTTGTCTATAACTTTATTGCCTGCCATGATACTAACATTAGCAGACCTTTGTGATATGTGCATGGTGTCTATTTGCCAAACATTCAGTGTTACTTGCTTTTCTGCTTTTATTCTCATTCATATGTTCCTGCACAATTGCATGCTCCACAGTTATCACTACCATTACCTTACTGTGGACTGTTGTCACTGTATCTGCTTATTTAGTATTATTAACTCATTACATCTGACTGATGCCTCCAGGTGCATCTTCAGTTAACTCTGAGTGACACCTCTAGACAACAAATATTGCTTGTTCATATTTGCATCAATATTTCCAAAACCATGCTATGTACAAGGTTTTAAAAGTTTCATTTTAAAGCTTGCACAATGACAAACTCAACTCCATTAATATTTGACCTCTGTCTAGTGCAGGTAGATATTATCTGTTGTTTTTATGATTTTAATTTATATAGATATAATTGTCATATTTTTCTAAATATTTCAAAAAACAAGTAACACAGATAGAACTCCTTAGCCTCATATGAAAGCTCTCAACTAGATGAATAGAATGCTGCTGACAGTATGTGCATAACTTGAGTGGTTGCTGAGATATTGTAAGTTGTTTACAAAATATTACAAATGTAATAGTTACTGTGTTTACTGTGACTCATTAAATTCATTGTAAGACCTAGAACCTAAAGAATGCTACCACTATAAAAATAGTTTGGGTTTGCAATTTATACTTCTTTCATAACCCCTATATTTCCAGAGATATGAACATTTGTTTGAAATGTGAGGACATAATTTGATTCTGTCAAAATGTTTAGGCTCCACCCATTGGAAGTTACAGTGCAAACATCCTGAGCTCCATCGGAGTGAATGAGTTAATATCTAAACTTACTTGTTATATGATCATCTGTTTAATTACTGTTATGCTGTGCTTTCCAGGTTGACGAGAATGGTTCACTGGAATCAGTGCTCTACCCTAATTATTCCATTAAAATAAATAAATAAATAAAATGTTAAGCGTTGAATGATTGGTATTTGGAGAAGAATTTGTCTCCTGATGTTTGTCAGAGTGTTAATCGAGTCTGTTTGGTTAATGTTGGAGAGGAATAATGTTGCTAACACAAGGATTCTGGCATTGTTAAACTCTGATTATAAAATACAGTGGAAGGCACTCCATTTCTGCCTTAGACCTATATTGCTTATTGTTTTGGAACCTAATATCATTGCTTGGGTCCCCTTATTGATAATTATCAGAACTATTGTAGAAGGGATCTGTGAAGGTGGATGTCTGGTTGGCCCTGATTTTACTAAGCATTTTATAGCAATCTCCTTGATCGTTGTTAAAGAATTGTGGAAGTTACAGCTATCTTCATTGGCCTAAAGAAATTAAGTTGTTTCCATCACCCCAGTGACCCTAGATTGATTAGGGACTTGCATGTTTGGTGGAGCTGGAGTGGGTGGAAAGGCATGTCAACCCCAGGGGGTGTCATCTGGGTCACACAAATGTCCATCATTTATTTGAAGAAGTGGGTAGTGTAGCAAGAATTGCTCCTGAAGCATATATTCAGTTTTCTAAGCTACATTTGCATAGTACCCTCCATGTGAGTATACAGGAACTTGCAGTCACATTGGGAAGCATACAGGTCTGAGGATGACATGTCCTCCATTCAGGAGACAAATTTTTGCCTAGAGGAAATGGCTTCATTTCCTGGATGCCAGTGAGGAAACAAATCACCTTATGATTGCTTGGATAGTGGCTTGCCTGAGAGCTATCTCCCTTCGTTTGGCATGGAAACAAATGGGGTCAAGTCCAGTTCGGGGATGCTTGTTGGCTCCTAAGCAAAGGGGCAAAAATTATACAGAAAAAAAATATTTATAAATGTTGCCAGTTTGGTGTTGAAATAGAGTAGTTTATGGCAGGTGTCTCTCAGACATCCTGGTCAATCCCTCGGCTAATGGTACTTTGGATGAGACAAATGATATATTCAATGGGGTTCAACAAGTATGCCCTCAAAGCCCTTTTCTGTTCAGCTTAATGATGAAAATGATAGTATTTAAGCTTAAACAAATTGCTTCTAGTTGGTAATGGGCTCTGGAAAGATATAATTTTCTATATTATCCTGATTTATGCTGACTTGATTTGAGTGTAAAATGGGATTGTTATTTGCCAGGCATGGCTCAATTACTAAGCAATGTCTTAATGGAAGTCATTTTATCCTTCAATAAGTGCAGGTGGGTGGGGAAAGAATGTAGGCAAAGCAAGTAGATGTGGGAAAGAATACAGATGGTATATGTTTTTTCAGTCAATAAGATTAAAGATATCATCCTGGCTTGTACTCATAGGTTTTGCACACAGAATCTTAGACATTAAGTTTGGCCCAACCATTGTCATTAGGAAACAATGGAGGAAATAGTTGAGAGAATGAAAAAAGGAAGTAGGATACTGAAGTGTTACAGCATGCAACCCTGTATGAAGGCTTACATGAGTAGAAAGGTATTACTGTTGTTAGGATATTGGATTGTTTCAGCATGCCACTTTGCATGAGGACTTACTTAAGCAGAGGTGTATTGCTTCTGTTAGGCAGTTCATGAGGGTGGCTATACAGTATTTGAGAATGGTGAAGTTTGATTATTCATAGGTTCATAGGTAGGTACTAGGCTATCGGCCCAAGGGCCTAAGTAAGCCTGGCCAACAAAGTTCCCTAGCTTACGCCAACCCAAGAAAGTTAATTTTCTGTGCTCTTGTCGAGCAGAGCCACAGAAGTGATCCATGGGGTGTATTTCCTATTTCCCATCCACTCATCAAGATTTTTCTTGAAGAGTGTTAATGAGGAACTTTGCTTGACATAGATGGGTAGCCTGTTCCAGAGTATGGGAAGTCTCTGGGACAGGAATCTATCCCTCCAGTGAGTCCTGCTTATTGTGGCGACAAGGTTTAGGTCCCTAGAGCATGTAGTTCAGAGGGATTGAGATTTCTTTAGGTGTAGCATGTCCAACAGCTCTGGGTTTGATATAGCTTTATATGTTAGGCAGAGATCACCTTGGAGTAGGCGATATGCTAGAGAGTAAAGCTGGAGTTTTTTAAGACGATCAGTGTAGGGCATCTGTTTGAGGCCAGTAATTCTCTTTGTGAGGTACTTCTGTGGCCTTTCCAGCTGCTGCAAATGTCTTGTGAGGTACATTCCAAAAGGGGCGTTGTACTCTATAATGGGTCTAATGAGTGTCGAGTAGAGTGGAACAATTACCTCTTTTTTCCTGGATGAGAACCCTTTTGTGATGAGGTGTGCCATGTAGAAGGATTTCCTGACTAGTGTGGCAATGTGATTATCAAAGGAGAGACTACTGTCCAACTGGGTCCCAAGGTCTCTTATCACACATTCGGTGTTAAGAAGACTGCTGCCTATGTGGTAGTTCATGGGTACAGAGTTTTTACCAAAGGGGTAACAATGCACTTTTTGGCATTGAGCTTGAAGCCATGGCTCTGACACCAGGCATCTGTCTCAGTGAGGCCCCTCTGTAGGATGTCCACATCATTTGGGGACTCGACTATAGCTCCTAGTTTGCAGTCACCTGTGAACTTCAATAGCCAGAGGCCTTTTGTGTTAGCCTGTACTTCAGAGAAGTAGATACCAAACAGGAGAGGTCCCAGGACTGAACCCTGTGGTACTCTACTTGTCACTGGTTTGAAGTCAGATTTGGAGTCTGCAACTTTTACATTGTGGGTTCTGTCACTAAGCCAGTTAGCAGCCCATCTTGTGACATAAGGATTTATACCTAGTTTAGTGAGTTTAGCTATAATTCCAGAATGGGGGATGGTGTCAAAAGCCTTGGCGAGGTCAAGATAGGCTGTGTAAACCGCCTTACCCTCATCTATGGCTTTGGTGACTGCCTCAAAAAAAGTCGACCAGGTTCAGGAGGCAAGATCTGCCTTTCACAAACCTGAACTGGATGGGGTCCAGAGTTTGGAGGTTACCAAAGTCTTTGTTTATGAATTCCATGATGATACGTTCCATGACCTTGCAGACAAGGCTCGTCAGGCTAATAGGGTGATAGTTCCCAGGATCAGTGGTGGCTCCCCCTTTGTGGAGTGGGATAGCTGTTGCTGTGTGCCATTCAGTGGGCACAAAGCCTGATGTGAAGCTATGATTTAACATGGTGCTTAGGTGGGGAGCCAGTTTGTTCTGAAGTTCATGTAAAATGCAGCCTGGGATGTTGTCCAGTCCCATGGATGCTGTGTTTTTGGCTTTAGAGAGTGCTGCTTTTATCTGTGAAATTGTGATTACAGGGACTCTGCATTCTTCCTGTATAGATATGGGCCCTTTAGGGGGTGAGAGGGGGGTAAAGTTTGCACTGAACCTATCTGCCAGGATGTTGGGAATATCAGTTGGTTTTGTAATTTTTGTGCCATTGTGCTGTAGCTGAGAGCAGATCTGGGTGCTGCCATTGAGATTCTTGACATAGCTATAGAATGCTTTGTGGTTTTCCTTAGAATCAGTGGCCATCTTGTTTTCATAGCTAGCTTTGGAGGATCTTATAAGGGATCTCAGCTTCTTGCTGAGGCTAACCAGGGAGTTCCTCCACTCATGGGATTTTAATCTCTTTTGCAACAATTTCTTCCTTCTGTTGTAGAGTTTGTTTATGGCAGGTGACCACCAGATTGGCTTCCTTTGTTTGGAGGATGGTGTCTTGGTTCTGTTTGGGATAGCATGATCCATGCACTCGTGTAAGTGCTTATAGACTGCATTTGTGTAGGATTCAGCAGTTGTAACTGTATTGTCCATCTGCATGGGTGTCATGAAGTTCACCACTTCTGTCTTAAGAAGCATGAAATTGGCTTTGGAGACATTTTTTACCGTGGTTTCCTTAATGGGGGTGGGGGTAGGGTGGGATGTGGATATCTAGGGTGATTAGCCTATGGTCGGATCTGACCAACAAGGACTTGACTTCAGGTATGGAACACCGGTCACTCATGTTGATAGGTCTAGGATATTGTTGCCCCTGGTAGGGGTGTGGATATGTTGATCCAAGGCATTGGAATTTATGAATTCCAGAAAGCGCTGAGTGAAGGAGTTGGTACATGAGTAGTTTTCCCAGTTAATGGTGGGGTAGTTGAAATCACCCAATATTAGGGTGTTAGGTTGAACCATAATATTTTCCAGTATATCAAGAAAAGAGGAGTGGGAATCCCGGGGCATAGTGGGGGATCTGTAGCAAGCTACAATTTGGATTGCAGTTTTGCCCAGAGTTAGTTGCACTTGGATAACCTTGGCTGCATTATGCTGAGCAACTAGCCTGGAGGTGTGGATATCCTTAATGAATATGGACACACCTCCACCTTTGGTGTTCCAGTCCAGGTTAGATGGCCGAAATGTGTGATATGAGTTATAGCCTGATAATGCAGGGGATGCTCTCTGGAGCCTTGAACCAGGTCTCAGTCACTGCACAGAGCTCGATGTTCTCCATTTTAAGGAGCGCCTCGAGTGAGTGCATTTTGAGATTTAGACTTCTAGCATTGAGTAGCATTACCCTCAATTTTTGCTTGCCTGTTCCTGTTATGGTGGTGAATTTATCATTTGAACCTTGCATAAAAAAGGCACTATAGGGGCGGCAAGAGCCTTTGCCAGTATCCAGAATCCCAGCGGTGACAGGTGCAGGCCATCTCTGGCAAAGCATCGTGGTCGGTTGACCATGTTGTCCTAGGCAGTCAGATACTGGATCCCCTTAGAATGACACCAGAAGCTTAGCCAATTGTTGAAGTCAATCATTTTGTCCTTGTACTGCGGTATCATTCTGTGCAATAGCAGGATGCTACTCAGGGCTAAGGTCATACCTGCCTGGGCTACAAGATCTGAGAGTTCATCTGTGTCTCTTTTCATGTAGTCCAGGGAGGTCCATCTCAGGTCATTCATGCCAACATGGACAATCACAGAGTCATATTTGTAATTGTTGTGGAGTGACCTGTGTGCATGGGTTATGTGGTGGATCCTGGAATCCAACAGACACATGACAGTGACCTTCTCCTTGTTTAGCCTGGTGAGTGGGACATCAGTGTGCCTGACTATAGAGTCACCTATGACTTGTGTGTTGGGTACGTTGTTTTACCTTATGGGCTGTGGCTGAGTGGCACACTGAGTCTGTGGGCTATGTGTCATTTGGGTTGTGTTGGTGGTGGGAGGTTGCTTGCATTTCTGCTTTGGCGTTCTCTGTTGCTTGAGCAGATTATTACTGAGAGCCTCCGCGAATGTTTTTGTGTTTCTATGTGTGGATTTTGGTGGTGTAGGTTTAGTGGGACTATGTGATGAGTGTGGTGTAGTGCACGTGTTTACCTTCTCCTCTTGACTATCAAGCTCAGTCTTAGTTGGAGAGAGCTTTACCTCCAGTTTGGCTAGATAAGTGCATCTCTCACAGGTTGTAGTGTTGGGTGGAAGGAGGAGAGGGTTGTCTGTGTACATGAGACAATTACTACATTGCCCCACGATGCCCAGATTCATCAGATAGACAGGAGAGAACACTGGGAGCTGACCCTTGGACATGCCTGAATAAAACAATATTTTCCTCTAGACAATTGAGGAAAGTAAGTACAAGAACTGTTTTTCTCTACGCAAGTGAGGAAAGTAAGTACCAAAACTGTTTTACTCTAGGTAATGAGGAAGGGTTAGTGCTGTAGTAATTTGTAGTTTATTTAGTGCTTACAAGTTCTGAACAAGTGCTGAGCACGGATAAGCAAATTCAAGTGCTCATTTTTGAATATACTCCTGATTTTAAAGCAGCAAATAGTTTGAAAACAAAACAAAGATTATGACATGCCCCCGGACTCACTATTCTTCCAAGCAGGACTAGCGCCGTTTAAGAGCAGCACGGCAGGCATATTAATGAAGGCACACTGCGTGAGCTCCTAAATGGTCATGGAGCATGTAAGAGTGCAGGGGGCATGTCTGAGAGCAGAGCTGTCAGAATATACACACCCCTGCAATCAAGAACAGCAGTTTAGCAATAAGAATGAGTGAGACTGCTCATAGGTGTTTGCATACCCCCAGCAACATCCCCTCAAGTTTATAAGAGCAATAGTTAAAATATAAAATATAAACAAGCTAATTTTTTTTATCGAACAGATAAAATTTAATCATAGGTGTGTGGGTTTGCCCATTGCTTAGCTATGTATATTGCAGCTTAAATGGCACAAGAGGATAAATATCAAGATATATGCAAATGAAGCAGTACTGCAATAGTGTAGTGGGCAGAGCATTCGCCTTATGAGCAGTCATTCCCAGTACGAGTCTCACTCCAGTACATTCCATTTTCCATGTCAAATCACTTTATGAACAATATTTTTTGTTGCATAACCTACTAAATAACATATATTTGTGAACTGGAGTACTGCATTAAATGCAGATGTGAGGTGTCATTGTCATAATCTTGTAAAATCCACAGATAAACACAAGTGCCCCATACAGTATATGTACACATGAATCAGGGATACAAATCGAAGGTACAATGTGTAATGAATGATAAATCCATAGCGTGTCCAAATCCACCACCTTCTCAAGAACCATTTTATATTTCTGTCTAAGTTAGTGTGGGGGTAAGCAGGAGTAAGCACTATTAAGCAGGAGTAAACATATTTAAGCAGTAGTAAGAGAGTTTAAGCCCGTTTGCATGGGGGTAAGCAATGCGGATACAGGTTAAGCAATAGTGAAGCTAACTCTCTGTAAACATATTTAATTTAGCATTGCTTACCATTGCGCAAACCTGTGCAAACCTGCTTACAATTGCTCAAAAGTGCCTTAATCACTCTGTATGCAACAGCCACTGTTCTGGCCAGAAACAAAATAAACAGCCTTTGCAGGTCTTGAACCCAGGACACTGTACACTATAGTCACAGTAGTTCACCACTAAGCCATCACAGCAGTACATATGATTGAAGTATCACCAAACAGATCCTCACTATAGGAAAATCAAACTTAACATGTGAAAGGAATCTATATACAGTTTTATGTTGTATAACCTATTCTTCTTCTTCTTTCGGCTTTTCCCGGTTAGGGGTTGCCACAGTGGATCACCTGTCTACTCATGATTGGCAGTAGAGTTTTACGGTGTCAAGTTGCCAGCCAGGTGCCCAACCTTCCACAGAAGGCACACACATGCACACACTCAACCCTAGGGCCAATTTAGAGTGTCCAATCCACCTACAGCATGTCTTTGGGATGTGGGAGGAAACCGGAGCACCCGGAGGAAACCCACGTGACCACAGGGAGGACATGCAGACTCCACACAGAAGGCATCCCAGATGAGAATCAAACCAGAGAACCTCTTGCTGTGAGGTGGCAATGCTAACCGCTGCACCACCATGGCCACCCATGTTCTATAACCTATTACATAGCATAAATATGTGAACTGGAGTACTGCATTAAGTCCAGATGTGAGGTGTCATTGTAATAAAGTGTTGAAATCCCCTAATAAACACAAGGATGTACACATGAATCATGGATACCAAACACATATATAACATGTAATGAATAATAAATCAATGCCAAACAGCAAATAGTATGCAAATTAAAAATTAAGCAATGCTAAGCATTGCACAGCCCAGCTTACTAGGTGTAAGCAATGTGTAGGCCAGCTAAATCAGTTTGCCCATTGGTATAACCTTTTAAGCAATGCCAACCTCAGGTAAGCAGGTTTGCCCATAGCTTAGCATTTTTACAACCATCCAATCACAGCAAAGTGTGGAAAATTGGCCCTATTTAAACCCAACAGGTGGGAATACATCTCATAACTGGTTGCAGCTTCCTCCTGTAGGCACTATGACTAGTATAGAAGAGGGTATGCGCTTTCAAGCACAGCACTGGGGCATCCAGGACTCCAGAGTCATGGCAGGACTCCTTGTTAAAGACCATGACCAGAGACTGCTGCAGGGCCAGTACCAGGGTTCAAAATATGAAGCGGAAGCCTGGGACTGTCTTGCCCATGACCTCACCAGTGCCATTGGCATCCCTCGAACTGGTGAGCAGGTCAGGCAACACTATGCCAGCCTGAAGTGGAGAAAGAGGGATCTCTTGGATCAGTGGATCCAAGAGGCTAGGAGGATGGGGGATGTCCCAGCCATGTGTAAGTATCAGTGCACTACCTGTTTAATAATTGCCAGCTCATGTATATTATAGATAGGTTAGTAATACTATTGCATATACTGTCATAGGAAATAAATCTAAAAGTAGTAGTAAGTTACTTGCCTGTAGAAATCCTGTATTGTTTAAGGCATGTACTGCATACACCAGAGAATATGGCAGGAAGAGTCTCGTATTGGTTGTATGTAAATAAAAGTATAATAGCCTGACAATAAATTTCTAACTACTAGACTGCATGTGTTCACTCTGGTATCATATGGTAATGTAGAGTTGCAATCTCTTAAAACTCATTAACCCCAAGTACCGTCACATGGCGCCTATATGCTTACATCTGAGCATGCTATTTGATGGCAGTAATTCTATGGAGTTACACCCGAGTGCCTTCCACAAGCATATCTAACTTTTCATTCCTATTGTAACTTCTGTGTTAAAAATTAAGTTAAAATGTACCTGAACTGTTTCAGTTACTTTCTTAACTTAGTTTTCAGTGTGGATTTACATGTTGTCTATATTTGACTTTTCGGAGAAAATCAGCTTACCATGTACTCTGTCTATTTGTTATTACAGTAAGCTGATTCTCCATGCATTGCAAGAAACAAGTAGTGGCAGCCAATCGGATTCTTCCAGCCAAAGCTGCCACTTGCATAACACCTCAAAGTCAAAACACTGTACGAAAAAGTACTTATTTGTAGGCTTTGGAAGAACATGCCCTAATGATACTGGTTCCTTTTACTGGTCAAATTGTATAGGTGACCAGCGCGTATGGTAGGACCTCAATTTAAATGCAGATAGACTGCTGTTTCTTTCACATTCTCAAAATGTGAATTGCATTATTTTAATTCTACAGTAGGTTGCTGCACTAGTAAAGTCTGATTTCTTGCTGCGAATCTAAAAGAAATGAATGGCTGTGGTATGAATATGGGCACTACCTGACATTTCCTGATTTGAAAAATGGTACCGGAGCTTTTCTGATGAACCAACTTGCTTGTTTTATGCACCGACATTTTTTAGCCCTGCAGAGATTGGTTGGTCTAAAATGGTGCCTACTTTGGTTAGCTGAATTTGAAATGTCTTCTGGTAATGGTATATCTTCATTTATTTGCCGCTTTGCTATCTTTTAAGATGGTGGTATTCCGATATACATATGGTCCTATGGAGGAATGGTAACACAAAGTTTTTTTCTAGGTTATGAATATACACCTTGCTGTTTTCTCAGTGAATTATTTGTCAGGTGTTGCAAGGTGTAGTGGTAGTGTTCACTGATATCTAATCCTCTAATGCTTAACCTTTTTTTAATGGATTGTGGATTTTTGTCAATAATTTCTTTAGTGCTTACCTTAGACACCTAGTCAATGCTGAGTCTGGTTTCTTGTGCAGTGAATTTAAAAGAATGAATGGTTGTCATATGAAAATGGGCACGACCTGACATTTACTAATTTGTAAATTGATACCGAAGCTCCTCTGGCTTGGTGTGCCAATTGCTGTTTTGTAACCTTAGTTACAGACTCTGTAGTTATTCAAAGAGGTTGGCCCTTATTGTTTCTTTTTTTTTTTTTTTTTTTTTTAATCACTGGAAATTTTTTCTTCAACAGAGTCTTGCCTTTAGGCTACTGGCTCGCATGCTGTGTTTTTATAATCTTCAGTTACATACTCCATTGGTGTTGGCAGCAACATACACCCACTTTGGCTGCCATCCACTACTTGGACAGTTAACTAATAACAGAGGAGGGGAAAGAAGGTGCTGAAGAGGGCATGTCAGTCTTGAAGGATTTATGCCAGGAGTTGGGAGTTTCTTTGGCTTTGGACATACCAGGAAATGTTACTGAATGGTTGTTTCGGGGAAATCTTTCATTCTGGTGCCTGTGCATACATTATATTGAAGGGCTCACATGGGTGAATGCTTCTTTTTGACGGTTTAATACTAGCAAATCTTACAGATGTTTCATTTGGAGAAGCATTTAATTTTGGACATTGTGCATACCGCAACATTCTACTGAAGGGGTTTGCTTGGGTGAAGTGCTCATGCTGGTGGTTGCACATAGTAGGAAATGTTACTGTAGGCTTGTTTGTGGAAATGTTTCATTTTGGGTGCATGTATACCTAGATATAATTATGAGGATGCTGCTTGGGGAAATAATTCATTGTGTATCAGGGAAGTGCTTGTGCATACATGGTCTCACTGCTGAAGTGACTGCTTGGTCAATTTGTGTCATTTTGGGGCCTGTTCATTAGAATGCAAACAACTGGAGGGGTTACTAGGGACATATATAGAAAGTCACTCTGCAAATTACATTGGGTTACATCACTTCTGCTTGTATTATTCTATTTGTGATTGTACTGCCTGTGTGAGATAAAGGTTATCACTAGGTGACTACTGACAGGATGGAGCTACCATATTTTTTGTGCATTTCTCCTGGCTTTGTCAGTCATGTGTGGAATTTAGGTGGGAGGAAGGGCTCAGTAATATCTAAGTATTATACTATTTGGCTGAATGACTCAGGTCTTCTCCTTACTGATGATACTGAGTCTGTGTTACATAACAGCTGCACAATGTAATATAATGAATGCCTACTCAACAGGTTATGTGCAACAATTATCACCTGTGTCTCAGCATGCATACCTTTGCAGTAATGAAAGGAAGGACATTATCACACTAGCAATACATGCAGTTACAATATAGCAGTGAGTCATTATCACTTTTCTGGGAAAAGTCTCAGGTGCTGTCTCTGTTATTCACATAAGGGTACTTTTCCGTTATCGGGGCAACACGTTTCTAAAGCTGCAGGTAGTGGTTGAAACCGTTGCACGGGTGCTGTACTAGCTAGTAAAACCTAATGGGAAAACCTATTCTCCTTCAAATCTGTATAGATCCATCCTTTAATGCTCAGACTTTTACCTCATATCTTTGGTTTGTTAGTCATAAGGTTGTGATTTCTCTGCCGGATGCTTCTCAGAATCCTTGCAGAGCTGTTAGGCCCGAAGCGCTTTCCTTTCTGAATCTTGAAACAGCTGAAAAAAAAATGTACACACAAAAATCGACACATCCTTGTGTGCTTTACTTCTACATGCAGCTGTTTCACTCAGATGTAATTGCGAAGATTTGGAAAAGTAAAAAAAAAAAAAAATCATCTTCCTTCCCACCTCCATTTGTTCCATAAAAGAATAAGCAGCATGTTGTTTCAGTGCCTGTTCTGTTACCAGCCTAAGCGTAAGGATGTGACGCCACCCCCTGCAGTTCTCTGAACAAGTTAACTGGTTTTACTTTCTGTTATTCTTATGCACTTCTATTTTTTTAAATAATACCTTGTGGCACGCCTCTTGATTGCTACATGTTAGACACATACAATGCCATGCACAATGCACAAGTAATTCACTATCGGCCTTCATTTACTTTCTAAACAGAAGTAATTCACTGTAGGTCTCCTTTTACTTTCTAAGCAGTTATGTCAAGTACAATCAGTAGTACTGTCAGTAGAAAGCCAACATCCAAACCAGGACACAACAGTAAAATAAGCAGTACTGACAAGTGAGAAAACCTGTAAGACTGTCAGGATGAAGACAATGTTAAAACCAGAAAACCAACATCACCCACACATTGTCAGTGTTGCCCTGTTAACGGAAAAGTACCCACATAAGTACAAGTCATTATTGCTTTAATGAATGCACAAGCCAGGTTGTGTGTTTTCTCTGCTTGGAGTCATTGCAAGCAACCCCCCCCCATTCTTCATCAACTGCCTACCCTCCTAAACCCCTGATTTTTTTCTTGCTGTATATATATATATATATATATATATATATATATATATATATATATATATCTATATATATATTTGTGCATATGTGTGTATATGGATATATATGTATGTACATAATGTACTTGCACATATATACATTGGTCACACGCATATATGTATATATATATATATATATATATATATATATAATTTTGGTGATTGTGCATATCTCAACATTTTCCTGAAGGGGTCATTTGGGTGAGTATTTCATTTAGGGACATGTGTATAACATGTAGTAATGAAGATGTTGGTAGGGGAAATAATTAATTTGTGTACCAGGGAAGTGCTTGTGCATACATGATCAGACTGCTGAAGATCGTAATACAGATAAGGTGTAACAAGTATAGGTTATCTATAGCTCAGGTTTCAGTGATGGTTATTATAATTTTTTTGTTTTTGTATTCAGCTTTCAAGAATAATTTATTATCTGTTAACAATATGCAGATACTGCATTGAGGAAAACTGATGGGTCTTATTGTAACCAGAGTGATGGTCAGATGCAATAACTGGAATTATTACTTTTGTGACTAATTCTTACATGGATGAACCAGATAAGTTTGACACTTTTGCTTGTATTACTGTATTTCTGCTTATACTCAGTAATTGGGCATGTTTCCACGCTTTGCCAGCCATGGGTGGAAATTAGGTGGTAGGAGGAAGGGCTCACTAACTTCCAAGAGTTATACTATTTTGACTGAATTATAATGATATAGTATTTCTACTGAATGATAATGAATGCCTCTGCACTCCAGACTAACATGTATTACAACATGTTAATGCAAAACCTGTGTGTCTGTGTGTGTGTGTGTGTGTGTGTGTGTGTGTGTGTGTGTGTGTGTAGTAGGTATGTACCTTTGCAGCGTCATCACCACTTATGTACCTAATGCAAAGAATACTGCCCCTGGGGCTAGGATGGAAGATTTGGATGGGCTAACCAGGTAATGCATATGATATACATATATATACAACTTCGAAAGAAAAATAGCCAATGACTCTAAGGATAACCACAAGGCTTCTTTAACTATGTCAAGAGTCTAGTGGCAAACTCTCAGATATGCTCCGAGCTAGTGCATAATGGCCATAAATACACTAAACCAACCGACATTGCCAACATCCTGGCTGACAAGTTCAGTGCAAACTTCACCCCCCCTCTCCACCAAAAGGGCTAGCACCCATCCCAGAAGAATGTGGCGCTCCAGATATCTCAGACGCACAAGTAAAGACAGCCCTTGCAAAGGCCAAAAACACAGCATCAATGGGACCAGATGCTATCCCAGGTTGTATCTTACATGAGCTTCAAAATGAACTAACCCCCCATCTCAAATCACTATTCAGACTCAGCCACTCTACAGGCTATGTACCCAAAGAATGGCATACAGCAACAGTCGTACCACTCCACAAAGGTGGTGCCACAACTGACCCTGGGAACTATCACCCTATAAGCTTGACTAGCTTGGTCTGCAAAGCCATGGAATGCATTATCATGGAGCTCATTAACATGGACATTGGGAACCTCCAGACACTGGACCCCACCCAGTTCGGCTTTGTTAAAGGCAGATCTTGCCTCCTGAACTTGGTCAACTTCTTCAAAACAGTCACCTAGGCCATAGATGAAGGGAAGGTGGTCCACACAGCATATCTGGACCTCGCTAAGGCGTTCAACACCATCCCACACTCAGGAATCATAGACAAACTCACCAGCTTAAATATTAACCCCTATGTCACAAGATGGGTTGCCAATTGGCTCTCAGACAGAACTCACACAGTAAGAGTGGCAGGCGCCATGTCTGCTCTAAACCAGTCACAAGCGGAGTCCCACAGGGCTCAGTCCTGGGACCCCTCCTGTTCGGTATATATTTCTCCGAAGTACAGGCAAAGGTGGAGGGACTGTGGCTAACCAAGTTCGCAGATGACTGTAAATTGGGTGCAATAATTGACTCTCCAGCTGACACAGACATCCTGCAAAAGGGTCTCATATAGACAAACACCTGGTGTCAAAGTCACGGCCTCAAGCTAAATGCCAAAAAAATGCATAGTAATCCCATTTGGGAAAAACAAAGTACCTACAAACTACCACATAGATGGGAATCCACTAAGTACAGAAGAAGTAATTAGGGACCTGGGTACCCAAGTAGATAGCATGCTCTCCTTTGATACCCACATAGCCAAAATGGTCAGGAAATCCTTCTATGTGGCGCACCTGATCACAAAGGGTTTCTCATCCAGATCCAAGGAGGTGATTGTGCCCCTTTACTCCTCACTCATTAGGCCCATAATAAATGCCCCATTTGGGATGTACCTCACTAGACACCTGCAACAACTAGAAAGACCACAGAAGTACCTCACTAAGAGGATTAAGGGCCTTAAACAATTACCCTATGAAGCATGACTAAAAAAGCTCCAGCTCTTCTCAGTCGCTTACCGTCTGCTCAGAGGTGACCTATGCCTGACCTATAGGGCCATGTCAAACCCTGAACTAATGGACATGCTTCCCCTCAAAATGAGATCCCTCAGAATCACTCGTTCTAGTGACTTGAACCTATGTACAACAATAAACAGGACATGCTGGAGGGATAGATTCCTGTCCCAGTGACTCCCCTCACTCTGGAATAGAATCCCAATCCATGTTCGACAGAGCTCCTTTCTGACCCTCTTCAAGAGAAATCTTGATGAGTGGATGGGTAATCATAAGTTCTACCCTGGGATCACTTCAGGAGCCCTGTTGACAGAGGCCCAGGTTACTAATCTAATGGGGAGGCAAAAGCCATCACTCTGTGGCTAGGCTTATAAATGCCCATGGGCAGATAGCCTAGTACTTACCTATGAACCTATGAACCTATATGTAGTCTTCCAATACATCTGTAACCATCAGTAGTAATCTGTTTGCATTTTCTTTTCTGTGCAGGTTTGTCCACCTTCTGACACTGACATAGCTTCACAACCAGGAGAATGACAAGTGAGAGTGTGGGTATGTGGCCATTCCTACATTCACTGGGCTGCCAGCCATGCCTCCAAAACTGAAAACCAGTACAACTTGAGCTTCCCCACATCCAGTGTGAAGGTATACTGGATTGCAAGAAGAGGTATGCATTGAAGCTGAGTACTGCAGTTGTTGTAAGAAAAGTGTTCCATCTACCCTGTGCCTGACATTCTTGTGCTGCACATTGGAGGGAATGATTTCCTCAGTCAACCACTTGGAAGGCTATGGTTTCAAATCACAGCAATTTGTAAACACCTGCAATCATGGTGGCCACATTGTCATTTTGTGTGGTCTGATACAGATATGGAAAACAGAAAACAGTCAACAGGCAGCTCTCAAGGCCAGACATTTACAGAATGGGTTCATGTATGGCTTGCTGCACAGGGTTGGTGGCTCTACAATTTGCCATGACAGCATCACCATGGAAGATGTTCACCTGTTCAGAAGGGATGGCATTCACCTAACTGAGGAGGGCATTGTGTTGTTCTTGACTGACCTCCACAATGGTGTGAGGAGAGTTATGTAGGATTGGTAACATGCAGTTTGTGAGAAGAGTGGAAAACACCCATGACCAAGTAGGACCAGTATGGTAAGTAAAACTCTATTATGAAACATGTTCTGTAAAATATATTTTTTTGAGTTTGGCAAATAACTGTGGTAAAGAGCTGGTGATGGTGCTGAGAAAGAACAACTGTTTCAGGAGAGTGCTACCACGTACAATCGAATATGTCAAGGACCATCCTGCAATACTTCTTTTTTATTCTGCTTTTATCAGGCATGTGTAGAGTTTAGATGACAGGAAGGGCTTAGTAATACAGAATTTGATCCCTTAGGTCCATTGCTGAATGGATGCCACAGTGGTATGGCGGTAGAGTTGTTACCTCACAGCAAGAGGTTCTCCCGTTCGATTCTCGGCTGGGCTTGGGGGTGCCTTCTGTGTGGCATCTGCATGTCCTCCCCATGGTTGGGTAGCATTTGAAAGACATGCATGTGTAATGGGTGTGCCTTTGTTGAAGGTTGAGCGTCGAGCTGGCACCTCGGTGTTTCATAAAAATCTACTGCCAATCATTATTGGACTGTAGTTTCAGTGTGGTGACCCCTTACCGGGAAAAGCTAAAAGACAAACAACAACAACAGGTCCATTGCTGAATGAACACATGTAAAGAGAAAAGGCATAGGTAAGGCAGACTGCTGACACTGAAGGAGGTTGTGAGACTGCAGTGGTATCAGCTGTCTAAGAGGGTAGTCAGCACAGCTATCAGACAGATCAGATGGCATTGCCTGCCATTGAAGTCGCAAACCTGTCCTGGGTTCATTAGTGGAGTGGCGGTCCTTACCTTGCTTTTTCTCTTTACATGTACCCATTCAGCAGTATTGTAGCTACACAAAGAATGTGTATATTTACAATCATATGTGCCTACATGGTAAAACAACTGGTTCTGAATGCTGTACATATGTACAGATATCAGTTTTGTTAGGACTCAGGTTATGGACATTATAATTATTTTTCATATGTTGGTAAATAACTTTGCAAGGGAGCAGCTGAATGTGCTAAGTAATACCTCATTTTGAAGACAGTATTGATAGTTCCAACATGGTAAAAGAACTGTGCCTGTATGATGTACACATGTACAGATATCAAAGTTTGTTTCAGACTTAGGTTATGGAAATTATGATTTTATTCTCATATTTTGGTAAATAACTTTGCAAGGCAGCATCGGAATGTGCTAAGTAATACCTCATTTTGAAGACAGTATTGCTAGTTCCAATATGGTAACAGAACTGTTCCTGCATGTTGTACACATGTACAGATATCAAAGTTTGTTTCAGACTTAGGTTGTGGAAATTATGATTTTTTTTCATATTTTGGTAAATAACTTCACAAGGGGGCATCTGAATGTGCTAAGTAATACCTCATTTTAAAGACAGTATTGATAGTTCAAACATGGTAAAAGAACTGTCCTTGTATGTTGTACACATGTACAGATATCAAAGTTTGTTTAGGACTTAGGTTATGGAAATTATGATTTTTTTTCATCATCATCATCATCATCATCTTCTTTCAGCTGTTTCCATTAGGGGTCACCACAGTGGATCATCTGTTTCCATTTCTTTCTGTCCTCTGCATCTTGCTCTGTCACACCAACCACCTGCATGTCCTCTCTCACCACATCCATAAACCTTATCTTAGGCCTTCCTCTTTTCCTGTTACCTGGTAGCTTCATCCTTAACATCTTTTCCCAATATACTCAGCATCCCTCCTCAGCACATGTCCATACCAATGTAAGCTTGCCTCTCTGGCTTTGTCTCCAAACCTTCCAACCTGGGCTGACCCTCTAATATACTTATTCCTAATCCTTTCCACCCTTGTCACACCCAGTGCAAATCTTAACATCTTTAACTCTGCCACATCCAGCTAAAACTCCTGCCTTGTTGTCAGTCCCACTGTCTCCAACCCATATAACATAGCTGGTCTCACTAACCTCTTGTAGACCTTCCCTTTCACTCTTACTGGTATTTGTCTGTCACACATCACTCCTGACACTCTTCTCCACCCACTCCATCCTGCCTGTACTCTCTTCTTCACCTCTCTTCCACACTCACCATTACTCTGAACTATTGATCCCAAGTATTTAAACTCATCCACCTTCGCCACCTCTACTCCCTGCATCCTCACCATTCCTCTATCCTCCCTCTTATTCACACACATATATTCTGTCTTAGTGCTGCTGACCTTCATTCCTCTTCTCTCTAGAGCATATCTCCATCTCTCCAGGGTCTCCTCTACCTGCTCCCTACTCTTGATTTTTTTTACTATTTTAGTAAATAACTTTGCAAGGGAGCATCTGAATGTGCTATGTAATACCTCATTTTGAAGACAGTATTGATAGTTTCAACATGGTAAAAAACTGTGCCCGTGTGTTGTACATATGTACAAATATCAAAATTTGTTTTGGATTTAAGTTATGGAAATTATGATTTTTTTTTATCATTTTGGTAAATAACTTTGCAAGGGAGCATGTCAGTGTGCCAAGTAATGCCTCATTTAGAAGACAGTATTACCCCTTACAACATGGTAAAAGAACTGTGTCTGTGCTTTGTACACATGTACAGATATCACAGTTTGTTTAGTCTTGTAGGATTATGAAAATTATACATTTCCAATACTTCTCATTATTATGTCCATATCTTTGCAAGGGAGCATGGCGATGACACATATGATGCATCATTTTGAAGCTGACATTCAGATGCACAACTTCTACACTGATATGTAGGCTCTGTCTGTTACAGGTGATGAGATATTATGCTTGTTTATTTATCAATTATGAGAAATATTACATTAGTCATATTTCTGTGAATATCTCTGTGAAGGAGCATCACATAGTAATGGTTAAGGTATCATTTTAAAGCTGACATTCATACTAACAAGTCCAAAAAGAAAAACGATGTAGGGGAAAAGATCAACTGGTATGTAAAACACAGCAATGTAGAAAAGTCAAAAACACACCAGCTATTCACGGTAGAGGTGGTTCCAAAACTTTAATAAAATAGTAAAAATAAAGAACAGGTAAGCGTTTTCGCATGTAGCTTCTTCAGACCTATTATTAAAGTAAAAACTCTAACCAGCTTTTAAACACCTTGTAACAGTTTCATCCAATCAACTGAAAAAACATTAAAAGTTGCTAAGCAATATGATTTCATTGAATATGCCAATTGAATAAACCAATTAAGTCTGCTTACATTCATATTCCTAAAAACAACTAAATGTTATAATGACTATAAAAATGCACATGCAATTAAATTAAATACTCATATCACATATTACCTAATAATTCAAAAAACATTTAATCTATTTCATAAACTCAATAAATAAGAAAATGTACATCTTAAAATTGCATAACTGCTCAACTAGTGCGTGTTGATTTAAAAACATTCCATCTACCCTATATCCTCTTTGTCAGCCTCTTTTTTAGGGGTCTTGCTCTCAGTGCGGATTGTATCGAAACATGTTCATTAAGGCCAGGGGAATAATGTGCCCCTAGTCTAAAAATCCATTTAATCTCAGCATGATATGTCTTGTTAACTATATTCCCCATCCTAACATCTTGATTCAAAACTTCCAATACTAAAAACTTGAAATTGTGTCCCTCAGCGGATGTATTCATGTGTTTATTTATTGCACTACAGCTCATCCCTTTACGTGCACAATACAAATGGTCATGTATCCTCTCCCTTAGATGCTTGTTCGTCTTACCCAACATAAAAACTGGGACAGGCTGTGCACTGTGCTAGATAAACAAGATTTTTAGTGTTACAATCAGCTTCAGGAAAATGTGTAAATATTTTGTTGTAAGTGGGATGTGTGAACGTCCTAGACTCATCTATGCAATTGCAAAATGAACAATTATTGCATTTTACAGTACATGAAGACGTTGTTAACTCATTGCTCATGCTGTGAATATTCTGAGAAAAACATAGTCACTGGCGTAAAGATTTCTTATTTTTGAATCCAAATCCTGGCCTATCACCCACTACCCCGGCAAAATCTGCATTGGTTCCTAAAATAGGCCAAGGCCTATAGATGCTCTCCCTGATATCCTTTTCATCACTCGAAAAACCTAGGCTAAAAAAAGGGGGAGCATTATCAACACTGTCAGTTGCGGATGTTTCCATTCTATGTTGTAAAAAATATGGTTTGCCTCTATTGTGCCTCCACATTCTGACCTTGTTTTGTGTATGATGTATCTCCTCCTCATGGTAGCCTCTGGATCTGAAGTCAGCATCTATCTGATTCAACCCTCTTTCAAAATTGTGATCATTACTGTGTAGGCAACTAACCCTAAGGTTCTGACCTTCCAAAATGTTACGAAACATGTGACCCGGATGCATGCTGTTGCGGTGCATGTATGTGGGTCAATAGCATTCTTTTCTAAATAGTCTAGTCTCAATATTATTAGTTGCATCCTTCACTAGCAGAACATCCAAGAATTCAGCCTTCACATTCGACTTTTTGAATGTGAATTTCAAAACATTTGTGCTTGTGTTCAACATATGAGCAAACTGGTATAGTTCTGTCATCTTCCCTCTCCAAAACATGAAAAGGTTGTCCACAAAACATCTGTAGAAGGGCACATAAGCTCGATAGAGTTCAGACGCATACATCACATCCTCCTCCCATGTGAACATAACCAAATTGGCGTAGCTATTGGCACACGAGGTGCCCATAGCTACACCTGAGGTCTGTAAGTAATACATCTCATTGTATGTGAATGCATTATTCTCTAACACCATTTTTATCAATAAACAGAAAATCAATGTGCCTAAAGTCATACGTGCTCTTACTTAATAGTGCTCTTTTGACCATCTGAATACCTTCATAATTTGGTTTACTGGTAAAAAGAGATGTTACATCCATAGTAACAAACACACATACTTCTGTATTCACATTCTCATCAACAAAGGTACATAATTCCTTCAAAACGTGTTTGGTGTCAGTCAACACCAACTTGCACTCAGATAAAACAGGTTTAAATTTTCCATCTAAATACACAGAAATGGGTTCGATGGTCCACCCACTCTCTGCGACGATCGGTCTAAAGGAAGGGTATAATGCATCCTTGTGCACTTTGGGCAAACCGTTCAGAATGGGTATTTTTGGGTACTCGACCAAAAAATAATTAAAAAACTCCATCGTTATAAGTGAATTCTCTAAACAATCCCTAAGTGAGCTGATGACATACTCACTAATTTTCAGAATTTCATCTTTATCTGTCACCTATAGGTATTAATATCTGAAAGCATCTGGTTCATACTGTCCACATAGAAACATCTGTCCATCACAACTATTTGACCACCTTTGTCAGCTGGTCTGATAGTTATATTACTGTCATTCTGCAAACTGTGCATCGCTTGGTTTTCATGTCTAGATAAATTAACAAAACCCTTCCTTCTTTTTCCATTATTCAGCAGCTCATATATATCTTTTTCACACATTTTTATAAATGTTTCAATGGTAGGATGTTGTTGAGGTACATAGTTACTAGGTTTTTTAAAAATATAATTAACTCTAGTATTATCATGCTCATAACTATCATGAAAAACAAGTTTCAGTGAGACATTACGCATATACAGTCTCAAATCAGTTAATGTCTCTGATAAGTCAACACACTGAGCAGGGATAAAAGACAAACCCTTGTTAAGTACCTGCAATTCCATGTCAGTCAATACTCTGCTCGAAATATTCCAAACTAAATCACTTAATCCTGTTTCCACATCGATGTTAATGTGTTCATGCCCAGTTCTGACCCTGTAAACCTCTGTTTGTTCTTGGGATGGTTGTTCAAACCTTCTACCGATCATTTCCTGTTTTGTCGGTAGGGCAATGGTAAATTGGGAAAAACCTGTGTCTGTGCTCCTTCCATTTCTTTCCTACATACCACAGGTTCTTCATTATGCATTATTTTTGCCTAACTCAAAGTTCATGTGAATTCCATGTTCTGTATTGAGGCATTAGATAACCCCACTGTTGCCATTTCCTTTTTGCTGCTACTAGAGGCTATGTGTACTAATATCTGTATGCTACAGATCACAGCACTGACTAGGAAAGTAATGAGAACTACAGGAATATACTAGTTGTTAATTGACATCTTCCCGCCCCCATATCTGCAGCAATAAACTAAATACACAACTCAATCAGTATGTGCTCCATTAAATCTACTGTTGGGACATATGTCCTATTGTTTGATAAATATTTAAATTTGTTTCTATGCATGTGCCATGTTGAAATACTCCCACATTGGTGGCATGCTGCCATCAATGTACCTGCATGCTGTTGTAATGGCCACTGTGGTTCCATATATGCATGTGTTCTGCTTGCTATGCAACTGTTCCATATCTGGTGTTTTGGGTTAATGGGAATATCTATGCATGCTGTTATACCTAATCCTGGAATGTGTTGACTATTACTAACCCACATATGTTGATAAAATGTAAACACAATAGCACATTTGGGAAGGCCGGTCCCAGTGGACCCACCTGTCCCACCTCATCTGGCTGTAGCATCAGGCACCAGCACATCTTAGGCCCACCCCGGGACCTCCTCGTTTGCTGTTCCTGCACCACCTTCAGGTGGAACCACCTCAGGGAATGGGGCTTGCCCCCCCTGGGAGCGGGCACAGACAGGACACTGTCACTGGTCACCAGGTCTGGGTTTGGAGATCTGCTATGCCAGCTTGAGGGCCATGTGTCACAACTAGAGGGGTCGGCCTGGCCCTCCTACTCAGCACCCAGAACAGCCACCTTCGGGGCTGTGAAGGTGCAGTGGTGACTGACCATGGATGGGGACCACAGCCCCACTGTTTCCACTAGGGGGCTCATGGGCTTCTGATTTCCAAACACTCCTCCCCATCAAGGAGTATCCCACAAATGTGTCATTTACCACCCCTGTATGCTGTCTTGTCTGTCTTGTCTGTTATCCTACCCAATCTACCTCCCGAAATATACCTACTATCCCTCCCCAACATCCCACTCTCACCCAAAAAAAGGGCAATCTGTTCCGCAAAAAAATCTTGCCCCATACATAGCTGTCCATTTCACACACATGTCCACTGGACACATGTAATCTGGTCTAATTGGCTTTACAACATATCATTGTTGTCTTCACCCCTCTCTCAGGGGTATGAGTGTCCAAATCTACCTCCAAATCAGTGTATATGTACAGCTGTTGCTGTAGAAGAAATGAGCACCTATGGACCTTCCCTACACACGTCCTGCACATCCCTAGCTATTTTCCCTACTGTCTTTCCCTCTTTGTGCTCCTTTTTCACCACTTTCCTATCAACTCGTTTTCATTTCTTTTAGAGAAATTGGCATGGGGGTAAGTGGGAGTAAGCACTTTTAAGCAGCAGTAAACAGGTTTAAGTCCTGCTTGTGTGGGGGTAAGTAATGCCTACACAGGTTAAGCAATTGAGAAGCTAAATCAGTTTAAGAAACTGTAACCGGAAGTTAGCAGTGCTTACCTCCATGCAAATCCACGCAAACCCACTTACAACTGCTTAAAAGTGCCTTAATCACTCTGTATCCAATGGCCCTTGTTCTGCCTAGCAACAAAATAAACAGCCCTTGCAGGTCTTGAAACCAGGACCCTGTACAATATAGTCACAACAGTTAATCACTATGCCATGACAGCTGTGAAGACAGTTGTATTTCCAATACATCTGTCAGTAGACATTGAATAGTGTTGAACAATTGCTGTGACTTCTAGAATTGTATAGTACATGTTAGTGATATTACTGGTGCATCATATATGCTGTTATATCTAAATATACACATATCAGATACATACGGTGTGATACATCTGGGAAGGTATACACAACAGTAATGTTTACACATGACAAGGATATGGATATATATGTATATAGATATATGTCTACATGTACATACATATATATATTCATATATATGTATTTATACACATCTGTATAGTGCATCATATATATGGTCATTTATAGATCTCCCTCTCTATATTTTATATATATATATATATATATATATATATATATATATATATATATATGTGTGTGTGTGTGTGTGTGTGTGTGTGTGTGTGTATGTACATCATATATGTACAGCTATATCTATTTATGTTGATATATATGTAGATATCTATAACTATATGTGCATATATATCTATATATCTGTATATGTGTAGACATATATAGATGTGTATATGTATTTATGTGTACATATATATCCATATATGTATGTAGATATGCATATGTCTATATATATATATATATATATATATATATATATATATATATATATACACACACACACATATATGTTTACCATATGTCCAGAACATGGAGTGGAGTCCTACCTCAGCACCAATAGTCTCAGCCTCTGAGTGCAAGGGGATGTCATGTATGTATTGCAGGTATATATGTAGACTGTTGCTATTGTAACAGGGGTTGTCTTAAAAAAAGACATGTTGTGTGTGGACGGTCACATCTGCTATTGACATGTATGCCATCGGTTACTGACAGACATCCTAAGGACATCATAGTACAGTACCACTGATAGAACAGCAATGATCCTGTGGACTACAGCAGAGATATGACCAATATATGTTGACAGTCTGGCACCCTCTGGTCAGTCCAGAGGTATACACAGATCCCCTCAGTGCGAGACATGTGGACCAAGCCTGACAATGTGGATGTTAACAGCCATGTACATGGATTTATCACGTAAATACTGGACTACATATGCCCATACATTTTATGCATTCACACGCTCCTGTCTGTTCTTACACATAATAACTGGTGGTGCAGAGGTCACATGGCCACATACTACCCAGTAGTTAGTGATATACATCTGCACAGAATCCCACTGCTTTGTCAGAAATACACAACAGCTGTGGTGGTCCGGCAGCAGTACATCTTGCAAATATCGGGACATAACATCACACTGGGTAATTACACTAAGCTGCTAGGTATGTAACAAAGCACTGTGCAAACTACAAGCAGACTACCACAACACTGGCCTACATTTCATATGGGGGAATACACATGCACCTGCAAATATAGCAGGTACTACAGGCACGTCACAGCACAGAGTAACAGACACCTGTGTGAAAGTGCATACCCACAACCAATGTGAACACAGCCACAGCCACATATGGTAGACAAGCTTAATATTACACTATATGGACTGTCTGATCAACACCCTCCTCGTATGTGTCACTCATACTCTAACCCTACATATACCGGGTCACAACACAGTGTAGTCCAATGTCTGGCTGTGGTATGGGACATGTGTGTGTTTGGCCCTACACACATGTGAGCTGATAGGGTACCATACACTGGAGCAACATGTAACATCAGATAGAACAGGACAAAGAAAAATCTGCCACAGTCTGTACACAGGCCAAGGTACATATTCGCAACTGTCAACAGTCACCATAAGTACACGGACCCCACTACTGTACACACAACCACAGAATGCCCAGGTTATGTCCTCAGAAATAACCCCTACTATACATAACATGTCTAGCAGTCTGATATCTGACTGGCATGTTATCAGGTATGATGTCAATAAATAATGGTGTACAGAACATATGCACCTCTTACTGCATGACATATGTACAAAGGTTGACAGACTTGTGGCTGGAGCCACAAACACTGGGCCAATATTGGCATGTTGCTGTGATACCCTCATACATTTTCTGTTGTAACAGGGTTTGTTGTGACATATGTCCTATGAGGGGTATGAAGTCAGTAACTCTCATGACTGTCACCATGTACTGACTGGAATCCTCAGACTATGCTTCTGCAGTTCTAAGATAGGTGATATGTGAGTAACACAAGAAACATAAGACTCCAAACACTGCCCAGTCTGCAGATAACCCTACAGGTGGGAGTTTCCTCAAACACATAACACTGTCATGACAAGTATTAAATCATATAGACCAGCCATATCCACACAAACCCTGTTAAACCAACATTATTCTAAATGCAGAAGAGCAACACTTACATTCTGTAGTCATGTCTGGAACATCCCCCTCCTGTTTGTTGGCCTGTCTCCACAGTGTATGTTGTTAGAAGTATATCCCACTACCATCTGTGATGCTGTTTGCCAAAGACAAACATGCGGTCCTGCTCACAGTGAATGAAAAAACCCAACACCCACATGCTGCTCCTAGCTATAGGAGTGTGTTTCCATGCAATTGACTAAGGGAATGTAACCACAGCTGCTCCACATGCAATCATTTAGTGGAGGACTGCAATTCATGCAGAGACCATCAGCTGATCATGAACATTACTTACAACACACAAGCTGCTGCTAGGTGTACTTCTCCACATCCACCCGAGAGGGAGTGAGAGAGAGACAGATAGAGACAATGTAAGACAGGGAGGAGGTGGGGGAGGAAAACCTAAGCACATTTGTTTCACACATTTATCAGTATGGGGTTTCAACCTCCTGCCTGACTATGTATTGCTATCACATGTCTATGCAGTTATTGTATGTGCCACAGAGCTTACATGTGGGTGAGCTGTCCAAAAGTATATTTGATGGTGAGTGACATCTGCAACAGTGATAAAGGAGGGATAAGGTAGGTGTAGTACACATGCCTGTCCACATGAACAGGTATCAGCATCGAGACAGCCACACTCTTTCAGGGACTTGCACACATTATCACAGTTGGCAGGGTCAGGATTAGACTGCCTAACTAGCTAGTTTGCCACAATACAGTAATACGCAGGTATCACATGCACCACAGGTGTTGTCAGGATGATATATGTGCAAAGGGTATGTGAAGGTGTCTGACATCAGAAGGCATGCTTCAGTAGGCCAATGGGAGGTGTGGTGAGTGTGAACGGCATCCAAATCATTATACTCCACACACACAGACACAGATTGCCAGTACTGACATGCAAGGGTTCATTGCTTCACAGGGTAGTGGGTGGCTGTGCCAGAAGGCTGTCCAAGGCTAGGTAAAGGGTATACCTTGGCATCAGGCCACATGAAAATGGTCTGCAGTGTGGCTTAGGGTGTAGTGTCTGGATTGGCCCACACAGGTGGGTATTGTATTCACCATCCAGTCATCTGGGTTACTACTGTGGGTGGCCAGTGCTGTGCAATGCTTGCCATGTATGTGATCTATAGTCCATGACATGGATGGTGTCTGGGATGTGCACACATCTGACATGCATGCTTTGTGATATGTGGAAGTGCACCTGGGGTGTCTGGGGCATGTTGTGTACACAGATTGTTATCATCAGATGTGCCATTCCTGGCCTCATGTGGTGAGAACTGGCAATGCACACCAGGTTGACCCTGCACCTACATTGACAGCATGATGCAGGTATTTCCTGGTGTCAGTGGCATCTGTTCATACAGGGCATATGTATAAGGCATGGTATTTTCTTTGTGGGTTACAGTTGCTGTCACTACAGTTGTTGCAGGCATCCAGTGGGGAACATAGTGAAGGGGCACTGTATGCAATTATACGCATATCATAGTGATGGGACAGGGTGCCATGCCCTCTGTAGTTTGCTGCAATCACACCATGGTTACTATCTGTGGGCAATATGCAGGGATCTACCATCATAGTGGTTGTTGCCTAGCTGAGTGTGTTTGTGTATGAATCATGGGTTGACAGTGTGCTCTGTGTAATACAAGGGTTGCCTAAATTGTTCCCCAGGCCTTCATGTCACATGTAGGGGTATGAGTTGTCAACCCCAGCCTCTCTGCTTTTTGACATCAGTTATCCTTGTAAGGTGGACATTGTGACATATAATAGGCCCAAAACCCGCTCCACAACGACTCCAGTTGTTACACACTTACAGCCACCTCCACACAGGATACAAATGACAAACACACACACACACACACACACACACACACACACACACACACACACACACACACACACACACACACTCACACACACACACACACACACACAAACACCAAGTCTCACAGTTGCCATGTCTGGGATTGGAACTCGTACCTAACTAGTTTATCACACTACAGCATTACACAATTACAGGATGTGCCACAGAGATTACTGGGTACTCATTCCCCAAAGGTGTATTTCAAAGTGAATGACATCAACAGACTTGCCAAAGAAGGGCAATGGAGGTTGCAGTGACTGTGAATGGCCTCAAAAGCATTGCTTCCTACACAGACAAACACACACACACACACACACAAACATCCACACTTGCTGTGTCTAGGAATAAAACACCCTACCTAACTAGCTTATCACACTACAGCATTACGCAGTTACAGGCTGCACCATGGAGATTACTGGGCTACTCTTTCCCCAAAGGTGTATTTCAAAGTGAATGACATCAGCAGCCCTGCCAAAGTAGGGCATTTGAAACTGTAGTGTGTGACTGGCCTAAAAAGCATTGAAACCTGCACAGACAGACAGACACACATGCACACACACACACACACGCACACACACACACACACACACACACACACACACACACACACACACACACACACACACACACACACACACACACACACACACACACCCACACACACCCACACACACACACACTTACCATGTCTGGGATTAGAACTCCTACCTAACTAGGTACATCACACTACAGCATTATGCAGTTATAGGACATGCCACAGAAATTACTGGGCTACTCTTTCCACAAAGGTGCATTTCAGGGTGAAGACATCAGCAGGCTTGCCATAGTAGGCCCATGGAGAGGCAAACACACACCACTCAGGCACACACAGGTTTATATTCCACAGGTACAGGTATACAACTGCTAGATGACTACTGACCTGTACAGTCATGTTACACAGCACAAGCACCACAGACTCTATAGTGCTGAGGGATACCAGAGGCAAATGTCTACTGTGATTGACATTTTCACATCATGTGGTTTTAGCCAATTGGATGTGAGCTGGGTGGGACAGGCATCATGGTGGGAGGCTCTTTGTCACTGTCACTCCCACACATCTATGTATGTGTATTTTTGGCCTATTATAGTGTGTTGTCCTTGGATATATGTATGTATTCCTAGCCAATGTGTGTGCAAAGCATGACTGGTATGTACTAAGGAGTGTATGCACTAACATCTGTGACTGTCAGATATGTATGGTCCAGTGTTGTTGCCAGACATGGGCTTCATTTATGTACATGTGTGAGCATGCCCAGTATGACCTTTCAGTATTTTGTTTTCTGACATGGCTTTCATTTCTCTAAGTGTGGGAGCATGCCCAGTTTGACCTTCTGTATTGAATGTGTGAATCCATTCCAGGTAGATTGTATTCCAGTGCAGACTTTTGTGTTCTACACCTACAGCTAGTAAACTGTTTCTGCAGGATATCTGTAGCTCGGTTGAGAATATGGGGTCAAAATGGGCAAAGGATAGTGAGTTACTGTAGGTAATTGTGTCTGTGCTGCTTCTGCTACATGGTCCTGGTGTTAGCAGAGATATTCAGACATATGTACTGTTATACACTGTGATGTTTTATGTCATCAAGTACTGTCAGGTATACATATTTGTTTGCAGTGATGTCCTGGGGAACACAGGGTGAATGCAGCTGTGTCCAGTATTGTGGTCAGTCAGCAGCCTACATATTCTTGCACAGTCATGCCATTCTGGAGGGGAAGCTGCAGACACTTGCTGCTGGGTCTGTGTAAATGGTTCAGCACCTTGGTACAGTGGTGGCAGGGGATCCTATGCTTGTATATCCATTGAGGTGACAGTATGGCTATATCCTGCTGTGGCCATACCTCACAGCTGTACAGATTCACACAGGTTACCCAGAGGCAGGGGTCATAATTCTGGACATTATCCCTTCACATTGTGGTTTACAAGCAGGTTTGTAGCCACCCATTCTTGTGTTTGCTGCCAGGGATAGTATGTGCACACGACTGAGTTTAGGACTTCACACACACTCTATGTCGCCCGTGCTCCCATCCCCATCTATTATTCTGTCCTCTTCCATACATTATGCAAACATTATCTGATATGTTCCCTATAGTTATCACCTCATCCCAGCAACAATTTGGTGTTGGTCCACAATTCATGCAGTAGGACATGGTGGACATGTTACTGGGATTTGTCCACATGGCTTGCATATGGGTTCTGTGGATTGTGTTATGTTGTTATTTGGGAGTCCATGACATAACATACATTGACAGTACGGGTGAGACACAGGCCTATGGCAGAGGACTGTAGGCCATTTGGTAGTGATGCAGGCCAGCTGTAGCAGGCCATTGCATTCTGTCACTCCTACAGTCCCAGACTGCAATACCCTATATTCCCCTGGGGTGACAGGGTAGGTGTGCAAGGTTTTCATACCAATACTTTCTGTCATTATAGATCCAGTGGTGTGGATGATGGCAGGGTGCTGCTTGCAGCTAGGGACACACCTGCAAGGGGCACCTGTTCTGCATGCTGCATTCTTTCGCTATTGCCATACACAGGTGGGGGTCATATTGTACTCATTCCCAACAGCAGGGATAAGACCAGAGAGGTACCTGTGGGTGGTGGTGGGGTGAGCTGGGCACATTTGTGCTATGGACACTACTTGCATCTAACTCACAGATATGCATAGGGCATTCCACTTATGCTGGCTTGTGCAGGGACATCAGCTGTTTCTCAATACTTCATTCTTAAGACCTTTGTGGTCTGCCAGTGTTTGGCCAGATGACATCGGTATTCCCTACTACAAGCCCAAATAATGTGCTGCAAACCTGTATGTACAATTCCAAGGGTGTGTCCATTTACATATTATAAACTGTCTGTCTGGGGTACTTCCTCCTGTGTACTGCTTGTATATCTGTACCGACATTCATGCCATGTCCATCTTTCAGATGGAGACACATATTACTTCCAGACATTTACTATGGCTTACTGCTGGAATGTGTTTTGCTTGGAAGCATTGTGTTTGGCACTGCAGTTGTGAGAACTTGGCCCTGTCATTGGCAGTATTGGGCAATGGCCACCAGGACAAGCCTCACCATGCATACAAACTGACCACTCTCACACAATATACAACACACACCAACCTAACACACACAGACCTGTATATTGTACACATGCTACAATCTATCCTGCTACTTTAGCCAGCTCAGGTAATCTGTGCTCCACTCTTATTATACCTACACATACATTTAATTACATTTCTACATAGGACTGGGGGGCACACCTGAATGTTACTACATTTCTACATAGGATTGAGGGGGGCACACCTGATTGTTACTACATTTCTACATAAGATTGTGGGGGGGGGGAGGCACACCAGACTGTTTCTATATAAGATTGGGGGGGGCACACCTGACTGTTACTACATTTCTACATAGGATTGGGGGGGGCATACCTGACACTTGTATACATTTGCTATGACTGTACTGGTATTTTAGGTACTCCATTTCATTCTGTATTCTAGCCTATCATGCTGACTAGAGACATATCAGTGTACTACAAGTCTTAGGTTTGATTGACCTACATTTCATTTTCTTACTTCTTACCCTTCAGAACTAACATCCCACTGCCTGACCTGTTGTAGTCTGTCTGTGTAGGTCTGGGTGGGATGTTCTCCATAGCCATCAATCAGAGGCCTTAGCAGAGCCTTTGTTTGTGTTTGTCTACACCTGTCCTGCTGGATGAGACTGTTGTTGGATATATGAGCCTCCCTGATTGGCATGTGTGTGTCCTATGGACACACATGTGGCCCACCATATTTCCTGCAGTGAGTTTTGTCACCTTGTCTAGTACTGGCTACTATGGTGACACCAGTATTTGTTACAGATCTCACGCTGCCACAAGGTGTCTACTACCTGCTGACATCCCATTCAGCCTCCCGATTTCCTTGCATGCTCACATCCATACCATAGATACAAGTAACAACACATACTACTCCATTTGGCAATTAGTAGGAAGAGTGACTTACCCTGTGGCTGTGCCAGTATTGAGGATGGTGCTGGAGGGCTGACTATGTCGGATGCACATAGTACACTCCCTATACATGGTTAAGCACAGGTAGTGCCATGTTTGGCATCCCTTTTACTGTATGCGAGTCAGAGAGTGGTGTCATTCCCTGGGTCCTTACCGTGTCAGTGTATGTGCTATGCATTGCCTCTTTGCCAAGGCCTGGGCATACTGGGAACACCTCCTTCTGCCTACTGGGGCAGGCTTAGGGCAGGCTTAGGTTGTACCCCCGCTGAGTCACTCTGTGCCTGTGCAGGCCTTGGCAATGTTGGGGGATTGTGTGGCCCTGCCCCATGCTGTTCCTGCTGCAGCTGTTTCCACAGGATCATATTGTGTAGCATGGTACATACAATGACAATTTGGGTATATGTAGCAGGTGAGTACTGCAGGGCTCCACTGGATGCGTCCAGGCACTGGAACCATGACTTCAGCATCCCAAACACACGCTCTATTATGATTCTGGTCTGTGTGTGTGCCTCATTATAGAGTTCTTGTTCGAGTGTGTGCATTTCTGATGGGTGTCATCAGCCACAGCTCCACTGCATAACCAGCATCCCCTACTAGGTGACTGTAAGGGATTTCCCCATTGGCAAATCTCTGATACAGCTGCATCATATGCCAGATGTGGGAGTTGTGATAGCTTCCATGGCAGCCAGCATACACATTCATTATAATGTCCTGGGCATTGCCCACAACCTGGCAGTTGATGGAGGGGAAGCCCTTGCAGTTGATGTAGACCCTACCCCACTCTCTGTGTGGTGCTTTGATGCATATGTGCATGCAGTCTATAGTACCCACTACCTCAGGGTATTCTACTATTTGGTGGAAGAGATGCATATTGTTGGCCAATGCCTCACGGGTGTTGGGGAAATATACCTGCTCACCGGCATTTGCTGACATGGCATCCAGGAACTGGTGAAGTATCTGGATGATGATGCCTGTGAGATCCCTATGATATCCCCGGTTGGCCTTTGAAAGGTACCTGTGGCTAGTATTCTTAGGCCTACACATACCTTGGTATCCACTTGGATGGGTTCACCTCTGTTAGTTCTGTGTGTGCGGTGTGGCCGGCACACCTCAACAATTTGCTGTAGGAGGTCCCTGTCCACCCTATAGCGCTCCAGTATCTCCAGCTCATGTAGCCCCTGGTAGGTTATCCTGGATCTGTATACTCTTCTCCTTCTCCTCACTGTGGGTTGGTTGACAGCATTCTCATCCTCACCACCCTCAGCCTTTTCCACATACTGATTTATGATAGCTGCTGCAGCCCCTATCATTTTGTTACTTTTGTTTGGTAAAGTAAACTTGTGTAAACTGGTGGTGTAGAGTACGTGGGAAAAAACAGAGGGTAAGGTGTTTGCATAGTTTATAGTAGTGTGCTGGGCTGGGCTGGTCTGCTGCCTGTGTAATTGGCTGATTGTGATACATTTCACCTGCCAGCTGTGCTAGTTCTCCTTGATTACCTTCCTACTGCTGTTTTCCCTTCCTATTGCCTTCCTGTTTAAGGCCAGGGGTGTGCCGTGCAAACACAGTGCTCAGATGTGCACAGAGCTACTATTTCCTGTTTTTTTTTCCTTTAAAACCTGTTTAGGCAATGTAAAGAGTGCTAGGCAGCCTCAGACACACCCTCTTGCTTGGCTCTGCTAAGTTAAGGGCAAACCCAAGCCACAGGGCTCCAATAAGCTTACAGTATGCCTGACACCCCCCCATGATGTCAGCTAACTCTTAGGATTGCACCATGGTATTCCTGCAGTTACATGGTTGGGTGCTGGCTAGCAATGAGGGGAAATCTGGGATTCAGTATCATTCCCTTCATTTGCATAGGATTGCCTGCTAATGCATAGTTACAAGTCCCACACTGAGCCTTCCCCCTTAGCAACCACTATTCACTGGCCATGTTGTCTTCTGCCTGCCATTGAGTATAATGGCAAAATCATGATTTTTGGATACAATGCTTATTTCCGTTTTTTTTTTCAGCCCGATCCCGTTTGTGCGCTGCTGCCCTATGCTTAAGCAGCTAAAATCGGCTAAAAAAAATAAAAGTTATTTTTTTATTTTGGCAACTGTTTTCCATGCCAATGACCATATATTTGGCCATTCACATGCTTTACATATAATATACACACTTTATTTGTAGCTGTCATGGCTCCGTTTTGTAGTTTGCAGAAATGTACTCAGTTACTAACCGAGTACATTTCTACACACTACACTAGTCCTGCACAGCCAGCTGACAGCTTCCTGGATCACAAATTCACCTCATTTGCATGGTTTTCACTTGCAAATGGGGTAATTTGCATACAGGAGCTGTGTTCATGCAGGAATAGTGCAGGAGCGCTCGTGCACGTCCCTAGAGCTTATTCCTGGATTGCACGTGGCCATATTGCCTCAAGCAGCTCCTGCACTATTCCTGCACGCCGTGCAGAGCTTGCTGAATCTGGGGATGGTTTATGATGTTTTAGTTGTACTGTTGGTTTAAATTTTTCTTATGACCACTCTCACAAAATGATGTCAGTTTAGGTATTAGAAATAATTTACATACACATGCAAAGCATTGTGGATAATCAAAAGCATCATACTTCTTTAGAGGAACAACTACTTATTTATATTATGGATTCACTAATAGAGAATGAATTGTTAAATTTTCAAGAATGGGTGTTCCACGTGTGAGAAATATCTTACAAATTGTCTTTATTAGGATATAAGACTTCCTTAGTTTATTGTTTGTTAGTAATTACAGGTGTGGGGGTAGCCACATTCTTTGATATTCCTGTCCTTGCCTATTTAAGTGGTACAGTTTAAAATATTTTCTGCTTAAAAACCTCAGCTTTGGCCAGCTAAGATCTAGCTGTATTCAACTGGACGTATAAAAGAATTTAAGTACCTTTATCTGCACTTTTTTTCAAGGAATACAGTATTTAAATTGATTTAACTGTGTTGCAGGAATATATATTAACTGAACTGGAAATTTTGACCCTGCTCTTCAGTCAGTGCTGCTGAATTTTATTGTTTGTTAGTAATTACAGGTGTGGGGGTAGCCACATTCTTTGATTTCCTGTCCTTGCCTATTTAAGTGGTACAGTTTGAAATATATTCTGCTTAAAAACCTCAGCTTTGGCCGGCTAAGATCTAGCTGTATTCAACTGGACGTATAAAGAATTTAAGTACCTTTATCTGCACTTTTTTTCAAAGAATACAATATTTAAATTGATTTAACTGTGTTGCAGGAATATATATTAACTGAACTGGAATTTTGACTCTGCTCTTCAGTTAGTCCCACCCTCCGTGTTTTTGTTTTGCTGTTAATCTTAGTGGCCTTGAAACTGCCCACCCCTCTTGTAAATTTGTGTTTGGATACTCCTTCTGGGCCCATCTCATTTGCTTACTCAACTGAGTGCAGTGAGATCATATTCTGATTTCAGGCACTCCTACTGTGTACAAAGAGAGCATCTGGGAAACAGAAGAAGAAAAAAAAATCAAAGCTTGTTTCCTGCCTTTCCTGTTAAGTGGTATAGACTGTTTGTAGGCTTCTGAGCCCCCAAGCCCTTCTGTGTTGGAGGGAAGTCTTCTAGCTTAGTTTTTTTTTCTTATAACTAGCCAGTTTTCTAGTTTCAGCACTCAAATCTGTTTCTTTGAACTCAGCACTTGTTCAGAACTCATTGTAAGCACTACATAAGCTGCAAATTACTACAGCACTCAATTTTCCTCACTTGTCTAGTGGAAAGCAGTTTTTAGTACTTAATAAATAAGCACTTATCCAGGCATGTCTAAGGGTCATCTCCCAGTGATTTCTCCTGTCTAGCTGATAAATCTGGGCATCTTGGGACAGTGCAGCAATTGCTTCATGTACACAGACAACCCTCTCCTCCTACCACCCAACACTACAACCTGTGAGAGATGCACTTATATAGCCAAACTGGAAGCAAAGCTCTCTTCACCCAGGACTGGACTAGACAGTCAAGAGGAGAGGGTAAACACTTGCACCACACCACACTCATCACATAGTCCCTCAAAATCCACACCACCAAAACACATGCATAGAAACACAAAACACACACCTACATTCACGGAGGCTCTCAATAAAATCCTGCCCAAGCATCAGGGACATCCAAAGCATAAACGCAAGCAAACTCCACCCCCCCAACACAACCCAAATGACACATAGCCCACAAACTCAGTGTGCCACTGAACCACAGCCCATAAGGCATAACAACGTACCCAACACTCTAGTCATAGGTGACTCTATAGTCATGCACACTGATGTTCCACTCACTAGACTAAACAAGGAGAAAGTTACTGTCAGCTGCCTGTCAGGTGCCAGGATCCACCACATAACACATGCACTCAGGTCACTCCACAATAAGTACAAATATGACACTGTCATTGTCCATGTTGGTGTGAATGACCTGAGACGTACTTCCCTGGACTACATGAAAAGAGACATGGAGGAGCTCTCCGATCTTGTATCCCAGGCAGGTATGACCCTAACCCTGAGTAGCATCCTGCCATCACCCAGAATAATACCACAGTACAAGGACAAAATGATTGACCTCAACAATTGGCTAAGCTTCTGGTGTCATTGTAAGGGGATCCAGTATTTGTTTGCCTGGGACGACATGATCGACAGTCCACGATGCTTTGCCAGAGATGGCCTGCACCTGCCGGCCTTAGGATTCCGGATACTGGCTAAGACTCTTGCCACCCCTATAGTGCCTTTTTTAGGCAAGGTTCAAATGACAAATTCACCACTGTAACCGGTACAAGCAAGCAAAATCTGAGGGTAATGCTACTCAATGCTAGAAGTCTAAACCTCAAAATGCACTCACTCGAGGCACTCCTTAAAATGGAGAACATTGACATCTGTGCAGTGACAGAGACCTGGTTCAAAGCTCCAGAGATCACCTCTGCATTACCAGGCTTCAATTCATACCACACCTTTCGGCCACCTAACCCAGAAAGAAGCACTAAAGGTGAAGGCGTGTACATATTCATTAAGGATATCCACACCTCCAGGCTAGTTTGCACAGCATAATGCATCCGAGATTATCCAAGTGCAACTAACTCTGGGCAAGACCGCAATCCAAATTGTAACTTGCTACAGACCCCCACCATGCCCCAGGATTCACACTCCTCATTTCTTGATACACTGGAAAGTATTAGGGTACAACCCAACACCCAAATAATGGGCAATTTCAACTACCCCATCATTAACTGGGAAAACTACTCATGTACCAACTCTTTTGCTCAACGTTTTCTAGAATTCATAAATTCCAACGCCTTGGATCAACTTATTCACACCCCACCAGGGCAGCAGCAATATCCTAGACCTGGTCATCACCAACATGGGAAACCGGTGTTCCACACCAGAGGTCAATTCCTCGTTGGTCAGATCTGACCACAAGCTAATCAGCCTAGACATCCACATCCCACCCCCAGCCCCAATTAGGGAAACCATTGTAAAAAACTTCTCAAAAGCCAACTTCACACTTCTTAAGACAGAAGTGGCAAACTTCATGACACCCATGCAGACGGACAATAGAGGTATGACAGCTGAATCCTGCACAAATGCACTTTATAAGCACTTACACGAGTGCATGGTTTATGTTATCCCTAATAGAACCAAGATGTTATCCTCCAAAAAAAGGAAGCCAATCTGGTGGTCCTCTGCCATAAACAAACTCTACAACAGAAGAAAGAAACTGTTGCAAAAAAGAGTAAAATCCCATGACTGGAGGAACTCCCTGGTCAACCTCAGTAAGAAGTTGAGATCCCTCATAAAATCCTCCAAAGCTAGTTACGAAAACAAAATTGCCACTGACTCTAAAGACAGCTACAAAGCATTCTATAGCTATGTCAAGAATCTAAATGGGAACACTCAGATCTGCTCTGAGTTACAGCATAATGGCACTAAATATACAGAACCAACTGATATTGCCAACATCCTAGCAGATAGGTTCAGTGCTAACTTTACCCCCCTCTCACCCCCTAGAGGGTCCATCTCTATACCAGAAGAATGCAAAGTTCCTATAATCACGGCTGCACAGGTAAAAAACACACTCTCCAAAGCCAAGAACACAGCATCCATGGGACCTGACAATATCCCAGGCTGCGTTCTACATGAACTACAGAATGAACTGGCACCCTACCTAAGTACCATGTTCAATCATAGCCTCACCTCAGGCTTTGTACCCACTGAATGGCGACCGTGACAGTTATCCCACTCCACAAAGGGGAGCCATGACGGACCCCGGGAACTACCGCCCCATTAGCCTGACGAGCCTGGTTTGCAAGGCCATGGAACGTATCATCATGGAACTCATAAACAAAGACATTGGTAATCTCCAAACTCTGGACCCTACTCAGTTTGGATTTGTAAAAGGCAGATCATGTCTCCTAAACCTGATTGACTTCTTTGAAGCAGTCACCAAAGCCATAGATGATGGTAAAATGGTTCACACAGCTTATCTAGATCTCGCCAAGGCTTTTGACACCATCCCCTACTCTGGAATTATAGATAAGCTCACTAAACTAGGTATAAATCCCTATGTCATAAGATGGGTTGCCAACTGGCTCACGGACAGAACCCACACTGTGAAAGTAGCAGATTCCAAATCCGACATCAGACCAGTGACAAGTGGAGTACCACAGGGTTCAGTCCTGGGTCCTCTCCTGTTTGGTATCTACTTCTCTGAAGTGCAGGCCAACACAGAAGGTCTTTATTAACAAAGTTTGCAGATGACTGCAAACTAGGAGCCATAATCGAAACTCCTAACGATGTGGACAAACTACAAAAGGGCCTCACTGAGACAGATTCCTGGTGTCAAAGCCATGGCCTGAAGCTGAATGCCAAAAAGTGTATTGTCATCCCTTTGGTAAAAACTTTGTACCCATGAACTACCACATAGCTGGTAGTCTACTTAATGCCAAAAATGTGATAAGAGACCTTGGGACACAGGTGGACAGTAGTCTCTCCTTTGATAATCACATCGCCACAGTGGTCAGGAAATCCTTCTACATGGCACATCTCATCACAAAAGGATTCTCATCCAGAAAAAAAGAGGTCATTGTTCCCCTCTACTCATCACTCATTAGACCCATTATAGAGTACAATGCCCCTTTTGGCATGTACCTCACAAGACATCTACAACAACTGGAAAGACCACAGAAATACCTCACAAAGAGGATTACTGGCCTCAAACAGATGCCCTATGCAGACCATCTCAAAAAACTACAGCTTTACTCCATCGCATATCGCCTACTCAGTGGCAATCTCTGCCTAACATACAAAGCTATGTCAAACCCAGAGCTGTTGGACATGCTCCATTTAAAGAAATCCCAATCCCTCCGAGCTACACGCTCTAGGGACCTTAACCTTGTCACCACAATAAACAGAACATGCTGGAGGGATAGATTCCTGTCCCAGAGACTTCCCATACTCTGGAACAGACTACCTATCTATGTCAAACAGAGCTCCTCATTAGCACTCTTCAAGAAAAATCTTGATGATTGGATGGGAAATGGGAAATTCACCCCAGGGATCACTTCTGTGGCTCTGCTCGACAGGGGCATAGGAAAATAATTTTCTTTGGTGGCGAAAGCCAGGGTACATTTTTTGGCTAGGCTTGTATGGGCCCTAGGGCCGATAGCCTAGAACCTACCTATGAACCTATGAACCTTACTGCCAAAGCTAACATAGAATAATGGTAATTTATACACTAATATAGGTAGTGAGGCATTGTGGGTACAGTATTTCATGATGTCATGTCAGGCATTTTCATTTTCAAGGACATTTTCAAGGGGTTGTGCATGTGAATGAAATTAATTGCGAAACTAGTGCACTATTTGCCTCAAACACTGCAAAATTTGATATGGTACATAAAAAGGAGATTACTCCTATCACTAAGGGTTGTTTATTTACATTACCTAAGAAATGTGAGACAACAAACGTCAACATTCTTATGTCAATTTTAAACCCTAACAGTCTCTGACAAATGACTGTTATCAACTCATACACACTATAGGGGGAATTCAGTACAGCCTACATGGATTAATTTTCCTTGTAGGCATAGTGGCACAGAGCTTACACAGAAGTAAGTATCCGTGTGATCCAGTAAACAAAACTGAAGGATGTGCACGAGTGTGTGAACAAGGAAGTGTCCATGGCATGCAAATCACCTCATAAGCAGGTGAATTGCATGCAAATGAGGGTGCTGGAGTGATCCAACAAGCAGATAGGCAGTCCTGCAGACCCCATATTGGTGTCTGAAGTGTACATGGGTAATTTCCATGGACAAAAAATTAAAAAGTGAACAGGGGCTGTAAAATCCCAGTTAGAAGGTCAGAAATAGCTAGCAGAGACAGATGTGTGCAGAACTATGCCCTGCATGTCCAAAATGTAATGGGAAATAATGTAAAATAAAGCTCGCAAACATACCACTATGCAAAAAAAATATTTAAAAGTGTAAAAACGAAAAATAATAAATATGTGACAGTAATGTATTATAGGGCCTTGGATGTCTATACTGATTACCAGGACCTTAAAAGAAAGCACAATTCCATCATTATGGAAAATCTCATATATCATCCCACTGTTCAAAGGTGGTGACTCTACTGAGTACTCCAACTTTCGTCCCATAGCATTATTATCACCACTTGCAAAAATAATGGAGAAATGCATCCACAAACAGTTACTAAATCACCTACTAAATAATAACCTCCTAGCTAAGTGCCAACATGGTTTTCGCCCTTTCCATAGTACTACTACAGCCTTACTATCCTTTATCGACTCAATTAACAAAAAACGCAACAATAACATACCTTCTTCAGCCTTCTTCGTTGACCTATCCAAAGCCTTTGATATGGTCAACCACAAACTTCTCCTCCATCATCTGAAGTCCCTCTCTTTTGACAATACCGCCTTAAATTGGTTCACATCCTATCTGGATAACCGAAAACAGGCTGTACTCTGGCATAACCATCTCTCTGATCTCCTTCCCACCTCTATAGGAGTCCCTCAGGGCTCTATCTTAGGCCCTCTACTATTTTCCATCTTTATAAATAACCTTCACCTAACCACTCCTCTATCAACATGCATTCAATACGCAGATGATACAACCATCATTTGCTCAGCCCCAACACAGTCTGAACTTTATTCTCTCACACAAAATGCCTTCACTACCATAGAGCAATGGTTCTCTAACCATTGTCTCCTCCTTAACCCAAAGAAAACCAAACTCCTGATTTTTACACCCACTCTCTTGTCTCCCTCCATTAATTTCTCACTCACAGCCAACAATGGCATCCTTATCTCTTCAGACAATAACACCAAACTTCTAGGCATTACAATTGACAACCAACTCAAATTTGACACGCACATTGACTCTACAATAAAATCAGCTAACAGAAAACTAGGCTCTCTCTACAGAATTAAATCTTTCCTTACTCCAGAAGCCAGAACTACAATAGCTAGAACCCACTTAATCTCTTCCCTATTATATGCCTCCCCAATCTATACAAATCTTTCTAAATATAATCTTAACAAACTAACTACATCATATAACAATATTGCCAGATTTGCTACAGCCTCTCCATACAGGACTCATCATTGTTCTAATCTTAAAAAACTAGGGTGGCTAGAATTACCCAACCTAATACATTTTAACCAACTTACAATTGCCCATAAAGCCCTCTACCACCCAGACAATACTCCAATGCTTTTCACCCTCATAAAACCCTATAACAATCTGAAGAACCTGTGCTCCTCTAACAAAATACTGATTCATACTTCTCTATCTAAGAACTCAGCAGGTGACTCCACATTTTCAAACTCAGTTGGGAAAATATGGAATCAACTACCTCAAGACCTCACTACTCAAACTTCAATCCCACTATTTAAAACTAAACTTAAACTCTTCTTTTCCAACCATTGGCTTTGCTCTTGCAATAACCCAGACTAACCTTTTGTACCTCCCTGCTATGGGACTCTTTCCACCCTCTCTTTTTCTTATATCTAACTCTCTACATTACTCTCTACAAAACTGTTTCTATTACTTCATTTCTAAAAAAGGCACAAAATCTCTACTTTTCAACTTCTTACAAAGATGTAATAGAGTAACTAGGTACTTTACTTGTATTTTTATACTGTACACTTTTCTATGTAATAGAGAAACTAGGTACTTTACCTCATATTGTACTCAAATGCTTTTAATTCTATCAGAAGGTTTAAAGTACATGTTTTTAGATTTTATTTGTATATGCTGATATATTATGATAAATTTTTTGTTTAGTCTTACTATAGTAGTATTGTAGAGGAGCTTTTCTCCCCGGACCTCCACTGAAAATGGACATGTATCCAGTTGGACTAGCCTGGTTAACAAATGTAAAATAAATAAAATAAAATAAATAGTATGTACAATGGTAGATTTTGTGGTTGCTAAGGAGGCAGGTCCTGGAATAGTGTAGTATCCAGGTTGTGTGTATGTGTCAGATCTGTATGTAAATGAGCTGGGGTTACTGAATAGTGAAATGGGTTTATATGCCCTCAGATAAAATTTGTGTAACCCCAGAACCATGTTGGTGTCCATAGGAGAGCTAGCTGACATCAAAAGGGGTGTGTCTCTATCTGTTTAAGCACATTGGAGCTCAGAGGTGCCCGTTTGCATCGTGCACTGCTCTGCTAAGCAGGGGGCTGTGTCCAGTGCTGCTAAGCTTTGTTTAGCTTCAGGGCATCTATGTCATCTGGTTTGAGTGTGTTTTTGTGGTGCACTGCTGTGCTGAGTGTACCCATCCAAGGGGGTGTGTCTAAACTGCTGACCATTGTTTATACCAGCGGTGTCAGTTTAAGCACCACACCACAGTGCTAAGCAGGCAAGGCAGTTAAAAAAAAGAAAAAAGAAAATTGCCTGGGAAAGCCAATCATGTACAAATTATTGATGATCCCTGTTTCATTTAAACCGAGCCATTCAAACCCTCATTGATGTACTTGGCAAGTGGAATGCATCATAGTTAGCCACTCACACAGACTGCATCTACAGGAGAGCACTATAAAGTATACACACACCCTACAATCTGATTTTCCCCCATACTGTGCACAGACTTGTGAATTTTAACTGAGAGAATGCTAGAGGCTGCTGCAGCTCTGCTACATCTGTATGTGCTAAATGATGAGATCAGTGCTAATGCTGTTGCTGACAATAGACCTAGACTGAGAAAGAGAAAAGTTTTCAGGCCTAGGGTAACCTTCCAGGAGCTACATGAGCTGGAGATTGAAGAATGCTACAGGTTGGACAGGGACATACTACAAGAACTCACAGAGCCATGCCGCCCTCAACTCAGACCCAGAGCCAACAGAGGGGAACCCATCCCAGTTGAAACAAAGGTATGTGTAGTCCTTAGAATACTAGCTACAGGTACTTTTCAAAGAGCATCCAGGGACATAATGGGGGTCTCACAGGCATCAGCATCCAGGGTACTCCACCATTTCCACCATGCAAGAACATGCCAGTGAGCACATTTATTTACCCTGCACCCCTGAGGAGAGTGCCAGCAGTATGTGTCTCTTCTGCCATATAGCACACTACCCTGAGGTACTGGGCGCCATAAACAGCACACGTACACATCAAAGCACCGCTTGGTGAGAAGGGTAGAGTCTACATCAACAGCAAGGGGTATCACTCCATCAACTGCCAGGTCATGTGCAATGCCAAGGGTATTATCATGAATGTGTGTGCTGGCAGCACACATATGATCTGTGGCATATGTGATAAGCACTCACTGCTGTAGTGTATACTAATAGATAGGTATGGGTTCTAATCTCACACCAGGTCACTGTGTGTGTGTTTGCATGTGTGTGTGTTTGTGTGTGTGTGTGTGTGTGTGTGTGTGTGTGTGTGTGTGTGTGTGTGTGTGTGTGTGTGTAAATATATCTCCTTGCAGCAGTGTGTACATGCCTGTATCACCTATCTCTGTGGAATGGTTATATATGTTAAGGCCCTGTGACTACCTGCCAGCCTCCCCATTGACCTTCTTTACAAGATCTGCTGATGTCATCTGCCTTAACAGCACTGGCTGACAATCTAATCACAAACTCAGTGTTATAGTGTATACTAGTAGATAGGTAGGGGTTCTAATTTCAATAACAGCAACTCTGTGTATGTCTGTGTGTACAAATATATTCCCATGCAGCAGTAAACATATGGCCATATGAGTGTGCAGTTGTTATGCATTTTACTGCCCAGTGACTACCTGTTGGCCTAAATAGCCCCATCTACCTAGGCATAAATGCTATCCACCACCACCTAGATTTGTATGTACAGAACACCCAGGTGACATGTATCAAGGGTAGCAGGCCTTGTCACAGGGTATGCATGCATGATTATGCTGACTGACCCCGTTGTCCCTGACACAGTGTCCTACACAGCTATACCTAAGTAACCATGCATGTATACAGATGTACCTTGCTGATGTCATATTTCTGCTGTGCTGCTATGCCATCCTGTGCCACTGTATTGCCACCAAGTCTCCATAGCTTAGCCACTCAGACTCCTGAACAGAAGCACACACAGTTCTGTGAGACACCTCTCATTCTGCAACACTACTGCCAGTCTAATATCATGCAACAAAGATACACAATCTTTAATATCTACACATGACACGTGCCAGCATTCAGCACCTGTCATAGCTCACAACACCTAGCTTGGCATAACACTACCACACTACAAAACTACGTGTAAAGTAATATAGTCACCCTGTGCATCAGACACATATTTGCATGTCCCTGCATCAATGGCATGGATGGCAGGGATTAAGCACAGGTGCCATCATATGCAGAGGGTGTGGTGTGGAGGTTCCAGGGTCCTAGGGTGTGCCAAATAGTTGACAGTATGTGTGTGAGTCAGGAAGGGGTGCTGGTTAGCTGGGCCATGGAGAGGTGCCATGTGTGTCTGTTGGTGACCTGCATGTGACAGTAATGTTTGAGTATGTGCATGTATACAGTCAAGCTTAGTGCTAGCCCAACAAGTGTGCATGTTGGACAGCTGTGGACTGTACATGGCAGAGTGGACAGTTCACCATCTCTGGCCATGAACATAGGGACTGCCTCTGCCAGGAGAGGCATTGATGCCACCATGCCCAAGGTCAGATGCAGTGCTAGTAGCTGATAGTGACTGGCATCTCCTGGGCCCGTGTCCCCCATGGGATTGGCCAGGATCACATGACCATGGCCTGCCATGTCATGCTGTGGACAGCACACTCACTTATGTATTGCTGGAGGTACTGCCACTATGGGAGTGTGACTGCGTACGACCATGTGGACTCTCAGCAGATGATGTTGTTGATCTATGTCCACATGTCCGATGCCCTACTCCAACCAGATGGTCCAGCACAGACAACATGTGGTGAAAGACTGACACTGTTTCAGCCCACTATCTGTTCACCACATCAGTGAAACAATCCATAGCATCACCAATGCGGTGGAGGCAGTCTCCTATGTCAGACTGTGCTGCATCCATAATCCTGAGCATCCATCTGGTGTTGCATTCAGAACATACCTGTGCCTCCATGATGGACCAAAACATGTGGTGAGTGACCAGTGATGTGACACCTGTGACATGTGGTAGATGGACAGCAGTCCTCTTTTGAGAAACCCTGTCAATTTGCCTGCGTGGAACCTCACCAGCTCTCTGGCTATAGCCAGTGTCTACATTCACAGATGCCATAATTGCTACACTATCCTGTTCAATATGTCATACTCTAACTGTCTGATATCTGTGGCCTCAGGGGACTGGGTATGTTTGGGCATACTGACTGTTTGCAAGGACAATGGAGGAGGAAGTGGGATGTCAACCCCTGGGACAGATTCAACCCACAACAACCCCACCTGTGTCTCACTATGGCCACAATCATCATCAGAGTCCGATGAGACACTGACATCATGGGGGACAGACTGCAACCCCCAAGCTCACCTGTGAGTAGGAAGACAAAATAAGTACATTACCACTTGCACTATTACATGTGGTAATACACACACACACACACACACACACACACACACACACACACACACACACACATGTACAGTTGAGGAGCCACAACTGCATTACACATGCCACACCTGATTTCTGAGCCTATGCACAACACACAACATACACAGACAAGACAGGCCCTTTATAACATGCACTGCATCTACTTCCAGTTAATGTTGCCAGTACTATACACCTGTGAGATAAGCAATATGTCAGTGTATCTGACAGACTTACACCTAAAACACAGTGCACACTTCTTGATCATACTATGCCAGCTATAGTATCACTGCCTCAGGTAAGTACCATCTCCATATTGTGTGTGAACAGGCATCTGTGAGTGATTGCCTCTTGTATAGCAGGCTGCATAGTCCTCCTGAAAAATAAGTGCAAATGTGCACTGCTCCTGCAAATACACAGCTGTGATTACCCATTCAATTCACTTCAGTTAACCCCGCCAAAATTGAACATACAACTATTGTACTCTGGTTAAGCATAACACTTGTGCCTAGGTCAAATTGGAAGGCATTAACATTCTTAGGTATATATAATCTGTAAAACAACAGTATCACACTTTACCAGGAACAGGACCTCAGACTCTGGCCACACCTGACGGACCTATGAAAATGTGAGGGAGAGGTATTGTCAGTAATACCACATGTTGCATTGTTACAGGGTAATGTGTCCATATATCCACATGTACAGTAGCTAATGTGATACTGCCTACATTGCTGACATTCAAAGTATGTGTGCACAACTGTGCGTTAATACCAACCCCACCTCAATGCAGATTGACCTGATACCCATGTACTGGTATGCCATGGCTGCCACAATGACTGATACAGTATTACAGTGATGAACACAGGAAGTTTACCTGGGTACTCCTCTGATGTGGCTGCTGTGGCACCCACCACCAGGATGTATGGGGTGATGGCTGTTTGGGAGCTGGTGGCTGATGCCAGGTTTGCCAGGAATTCTGTTTCCTAGAGTGGTTGTTCTGTTGCAGGTCCTCCACCTGTGGCAGTACAATCCCAGGCCACAGCAGCTGCCCTTTCAAGTGCAGCATTGAGCATATCCATGGCACTGTGGTGAACCTGTTCATGCATCCTGTTCTGATGTCCATTTTCATTAACCAACTGACAAGTTCAACCCACAATGCTGCATGTTGTTCACAATATTGGTGACGCCTGGAGAGCAGAATGTTATGATGCAGTCTGAGGTAATCCAGGGTAACATTATTTTCAGCAGCAGTAAGTGGTGGGTGCCTCCTTCAATACATCCTTCCTGAAAGACAGCAACAGGGGAACACTTCACAGGACCAGATATGAGGGCATCCACTATGTACACACCCTGCACAACCAAAATGGCCTGCACTATCCACTGCTACCTCCCACATTATACCCCGCAGTCTAGCTACACACTACATTTCTGGCTATCACCAACATAGTAGCAGTATGTTCCTGTGTGCTGTGATGGAGTCTGCCGTAGGTCTCCACACCCATCAATGCCATCTACTGTGGTGTGTCCCCTACGAGCAACATCCCACTAGTATCTCATACAGCCACTGTCAGACAAATAGGTGTGTGTCATTACAACTATATGGGGAGAGTCAAGCAATAGCAGTGTGCCACAATGACAGACAGCAATGCATACCTGCTGTACTATATCTCCCCTGTAGGCATCATACCTCTCCAGTACACAGATGTTTGCAGAATGTGTACGTGTGCCTGATATATGTGGTTCTTTTGGCACAAACATGTGGATGTCTAACAAACAGTTGTCCAATAATTGATGGTTGCTGTCAGAATATAGAGAATCTGGCTGTCATGCACCACACCCCTCATGAATCACTTATGCTACAGTAATATCTTTCGGTCTATTCAAAGTCTTACTTTTTATGGTCAATATGTACACTGTGTCACTGAATTTGGGCCTGTATCCCCCCACTACTAATAGCTATGACCTGAATTCCTGCTGTAGGGCGTTGACAGGTATTTGAGCCATAGCTCCAAAGCAATGAGGTACAAATGTCAACAAACAGTGACCTAGCTAGAGTACATCAGGGGCAGTCAGGGACAGCTTTACAATATCTGAACTATTTCTGTGTGACATTCACAGACTAAGAGGAACTGAATAACAGTACATCATGTGACATTACAGCTATGTCCACCCTGGGTCTATATTACAACGTCGAACTTACAGGAGTTCGAATGTTGTAATATTGAACTGTGAAGTTCAAAACCCAATAATTACGAAAACATAGAACAGCGATTTTTTTCCCAGGGGAAAAAATCGCTGTTCCGTTACAAGAAAAAAACACTTACACTTTAAACTTAAACTAAACTGGGGAGCTTCACCCCCACACCCCCCCCAATGTGGGGGGCTATGCCCCCCACACCCACTACTTAAATATACCAACTCCGAGATTGCACCACAGTGGAGGAAATAACAAAGCCCCGAAAACGGACCACTGATTTTTTTCCCTGGGAAAAAATCGGTGTGCCGTGGTTTCACTCAGGAGCGGTCTTAGGTCAACTGATGCCCTAGGCAAAAGGGCTCCATGGCATCCCCCACAACACCACACAGTGCCCCTATCCTGGTCTACCTACACTAAATAAATACAGGTAAAGTTTCTGCTAGACCGGCGCCCTATGCGGCCACCTAGTTGGCCTATGCTTAAGGCCGGCTATGGCTTCGTTATTTTCGTATTTCAGACATTTGGGTTCGATATTACAACATTCAGACTCCTGTGAGTTCAACATTGTATCATAGACGCTCCACCCTTACTTACTGTCAATATGTCTAATTCATAATCCACTAACTTTTGTACAGGAGCCGACCATTGTAGGAAGGAGTAAAAGGGCTAGAGCTGTGATTTGATTCAAAGCAGGCACAGTTGTTTGGCATGCCTGTAGCTGTTGGATAGCAGAGTATCACCAACATGTCATTCTCATACATGTAATACAGACCTACTGTTGCAATCCCTATTTCCCATATCTCCATCCTCCCATCCGCATCCCATTATACGGGGACATGTATTACATACCTGGTGGAGTGACGTAATCCTTTTGTGAACAAATCCTCAGCAAACAGCTTGCTAAATCATAGTCTGTCTTGGTAAAGCAACATACAGACCTGTTCCCCATAGGCAGTTGATTGCCTTCTGTAGGTAATGCTTATTAACAGGTAATTGCTTGTGCATCAATCTGTGGCTCAGACTTGCTAATTGCATCCAAAATAGCTGGGTTGCACTTTCATTAGCCAATGACATGGCATCACAGTGCAATATGTAAGACCTTCATGTAGGCATTGGCCCCTTTCTTAGTCTTTGAGATGGACATTAGTGCGGTGTGGAGACTACAGCACTGCAGAGGGTAGATGCACATACTGTCCACTGTTGAGATTTATGAGGTATGTCCACAGTTTTGCATGCTATGTTTGGCCATTGTCCCATGATATTGTGATTATCTGGCAGTTCAGTGTTAAACATTGTGAGTTGAGGTCATGACCCAGGAGTGTTCTGACATTGTCAATACCTGAATCATTAGGGTGGCAAAATGTACCACTTGCAAGGTATTTAACAGACTGAACTACTGAGTCAGTGCTGTAGCAGGTGTATTTGCAAGATATATGTGCATAGATACAGTCTGTGACACATGTTTTCTGCATCCATCATTATGTGCATGGCTTTCAAAGACTGTTATTTTGCAGCAGGGTACCAGTTGTAGACATATGTACATTGTCATTGCTGCCTGAGTAGGTGTGTATAAAGATGTTGCTGATAAAGAGAACAATTACCTGCTAGCATACCTCTCAACCTCTTAGAGCAGGAACTCTGGTTAAAAGCCATAAATACAAGTGGGACAAAGCTCCAAAAATAGGGACAGTCTTTAAATATTGCTCTTACAAATGTAGAATGTTGATAGAATAACAGGATTTGCATTAGCATGTGTTTTCTGAAGGGTGTGCAGTGTGCAACCTTAATCTTAAATGACTTGTTACTACTTTGGCAGAAACATGCAGTTTATGACAACCGGGCCAAAAATAACGGGCAAAACTCTGGACATTCTGCAACAATCTGTACAGTTTACAGGTATAGCTGCTATGCCAGGCCTCACATACATTCATTATTATTTATTTGGCTGTGTACTGGTGTAGTGTTTGCATCACAGTCCCAAGTACACTCTTATTTTTCCCATTATATGTGCTTGCAGTCTGTCAGTAGCAATCAGTATATGTTACTAGAAACAGCTGTCTTAATTCAGAACTGAGTGGCCTACTGTGCTAATGCACTGTGCTGTAATTGATAGGGGCCTGGGTTTGAGACTTGACAGGAGTGATTATTTTTCAGATGTGCCTAACATTGTCAGAAACACACAAGATCATTAACACACTTTTAAGCAGATTTAAGCGGGATTGCTCAGGTTTGCACTGTGCACTGCATCGAGGCGAGCTGCTTAGCTCCACTCAAACCTGTGCTAAATATAAAAAAAGAAAAGAAGGGGAGGTGATAGGACAGTGGTGATGTGGGGGCAAGTATGGGTAAAAATATGCTGAAAGGCAGGTATGGATGTGCAGGATGGGTATAGGAAAGGACCATAGCTCTCTATTTCTTGTATAGCAACAGCTGTACATTACTACAAATTTTGTACATGAATTTGGACCCATAAACCCCAGAGAGAGAGGGGTGAGGACAACATAAATGTGTTGTCAAGCCAATTGGACCTAATTAGTTGTATCCAGTGGACACTTGTGAAATGGAGAGCTATGTATGGGGCGATATTTTTATTTGTGGTATAGGTGCCCATTTTTTTTTTTTAAGAAGAAAGTGGAATGTTGGGAAAGGGATGTAGGTACATGTGGGCATGTAAGTTAGGTAGGAGAAGTTGCATTTGCAGACAGACAAGACAGCATACAGGGGCAGTGTATGACACCTGAGGGGTGTAAAAACTTTGAATGGGGAGTGCATTGTGGAATCAGAGGTGCGTGTGCCTCCAGATGGCAGCAGTGTAACTGAGATCCCCACCCATGGGCAGTCGGAACTTGTCTTTCACTGCCCCGAAGGTGGCTGTGCTGGAGGCTGGATGCTGGGACCAGTAGGCCCCACCATATTGTCCAGTCTGCCCTCAGTCCGACACAGACAATGTTAATAGCTCCTATAAACAATCCTGCCCACCATGGCCAGTAGTTGATCCTGGGTGACAACCCCCTTCTGCCCCTATTCCAGGGGGACAGGCCCTGTCCCCTGAGGTAATTCCACCTGAAGGTAGTACAGGTCCAGTGGATGGGTCACCACCAGCTTGGGTTCCAGATGAGCTGGTACCCAGGCCATGGCCAGCTGAGGTAGGGTAGGTGGATCAGCAGGAACTGACCTGCACAAACATGCTGTGGGTATGGGAGGTAAACCAATAAACATAGGTGAGTTATAAACAAAACCATTGTTAGTAATAACAGCATGCCAGAACACTGGAAATAATATCATTACAGTTAAATGCATTTTATGTGAAACACAACAATACATAACAGAACAGTCAGTATATTAACAGCATGCCAGTAACAGTTACAGCATAATGCCAACAGAATCAGTAATTCAACAGAATATGTTAATATGCAACCATACTAATACATAACATTAATAAAACACATGCCCCAAAATAACATTTATGGAACAACATATGTTAATAGTAAACCATAACCAATATACAATAATAATAAATATATGAAGATAAGGGGTGGGGAGAGAGAGAAATACAGTCCATTAATACCATCATGGGCTATATAGTTGACAACAGTAATGCTATCTACTGTACAGGTCTGTCCTTTCTTTATGTATAAATGTGCCCTATAGCTGCTGTAGCACATACATACCTCTCAAGCTATCTGCATGGGACACTATGGGCCAAGCAGGAACACCTGCAGGTGCACAACTACGAAGAACACTTGCACATCAAGTGGGCCTATAGGACTACCAAGGAGTACTGTGAGCTAATGCACTATTAATTTGCTATTGACATGTACTCATGTTGATGATACATCTGTGACAGAGGGATTACACAACAGTAATTACATTCCATGAGAGCATGACACATGAGTGACATGCATATGTACAGTACAGACAATACACAATTATCATGCCTTACTTTGCAGGCATGGGGATAGTACCTCATAGCAGTGACTGCAGGGGACATGTGCATCACATGTAGTAATTGACTGCATTTACCTTTACAAGCCACTCCAAGAATACAGCCATACCTTGACTGCACATTTAAATTTTATTTTATTATATTTAGTTATTATTGCACTTCTTTCCTTTATTGTATGCATTAATAACACATTTGTGGTAATGATTTTAACAGTCTGTGACATCTGAGCAAACAATTATTTGCACATAGTATGGGCTACCTCACCCATTTACCCGTTTTCCTGTGGAGAGAATGATATCTGTAATTACACATTTAATTTCTTTTATTTTATTATATTTTGTTGTTATTGAACTTCTTTCCTTTATTGTATTTATTAATAATACATTCGCGGTAACGATTTTAACAGTCTGTGACATCTGAACAAACAATTATTTACACATAATATGGGCTCCCCTCACCCATTTACCAGCACTCCCTATTGAGAGAATATCTGTCATCATAAAATATCTGATTCAGTAATATTTATTAGTACGTGGAACTGGACTCAAACCCTGGTCTGTGTGTAGCAAAATGCACTTTGTACACATCATTTAACAAACTGAGCTACTGAGACACTGCTGACTGATTTTTTCCTAGAGCTCACCTGGAAACAAAATATGACCTGGAATTACTACTACAGTGTGATAATACAATGCAGTGACAGCTGGACACACCTGCATGAAATGCAATCATGTAGGAGAGATTAGACAACCTATACATTACTAAATAAAATGCAGGTGTACACAATATATTGTTACTGGGTTGAAATATCAGCTCTTATTCCACAAGTATTGCACAACAGTTTATTACAGATACCTTCATGCATTTACTGGTATAGTTTCGAGTTTTTATTGAACAACAGTTAATGTAATGCAGGTTTTGCAATACAGCTGTAATTCCTCAGGTATTGAGATAGAAACTTTATTTCATTTACTTTATCAAGGTTAATGCTTTACTCTTTCCTGCTTATTGCAGTACATTTGGCAGTAGTCACTTATTGCAATCCAGGTCTATGACCACATTCATTGCAATACAATCAAAACTGTATATACCTAATGGCAGTTAATACTTTACTCTTTCTTGCTTATATGACTATAGATTGCAAGATACATCTGTACTCACCACACTCACAGTGCAACCTGGTCAGGCATCCTGCATGTGCCTCAATGTTGCAAGCTGTCACCTCTGCAGCTGTTGAGAGAGAAGCACGCCATTATGATTACCAGTTTAGCAGACATTTAAGGTTAAATATTGATGAAACACAGGTAAACATACTTAGACACTTGTGAAATATTGCCCACTCCGAATTCTTGGACACAGGCATCCAAGAGAGCCCCCTTTTGTCTTTTCAGGTCATCATGGTGGTGACAATACTTCTCACCTGTGTGGGGGATACCAGTTGCACTGGTGAGGTCCCTTGCCAGCTAGTCCCAGTCCTCCATTTTGCACTCTGAGCCTTGGTAACCACACTGCATGAGCCGGTCTTCACGGTTTTTCACTAGGGGTCTGACCATGACCCTGGACTCCTCAGTGCCCCACTGATGCAACTAAAGAGTGAACCATCTCCAACACCTGACATAGTATTCTCACAAGTTGAACTTCCAATGAATTCTGCAGTATTCCCACCTATTGCACTTAATATAGCCTGTTTTCCTGCCCTTTAATGTCATTAGGCAGTGTTTAGAAATGTGGTGGGTTGCTTAGCACTGTGCAAACCAACTCAGCTCTGTAGTGCTTAAACTAGCAATGCTTAGCAGTGTGCAAACCAGCTAAGTACAGCTACATGGTGCCCAGCAGTGCCAAGCAGTGCTAAAATGTATCTTGTTTAAGCAGTGCTTGGCAAGGCTTAGCAGAGCTTAGCTAAGTGCAGCAAATCAGGATTTAAAAATAATTAGCATAATTTGTATTTGGAAAATAAATGCTTAATAACCCTTCTGTGTATTCAAATCCTGCACCTACTGCACATAAGGCTGTTACTCTAACCATTTGGCTATGTGGGCGTATAGAATGCTGCTATACTTTTAGATACACCTCTTAGCTATGATTAAGCACTGTTGAGTGCAGCGCCATGTCATGCAAACCCATGCAGCTATACTTGAACTTGAAGTTTGCATTAATAATTAAATGTATCTGGTTTTTATTTTTAGATGTCTAGCACATGTCAATTGTAGCACACCATAATATTCAAACTTAAAAACAATATAAGAATAAATACATTGCTATAAGGCACTTGGACAGTGCAGGGTGTGTGTTACTCATCTGCGGACACAGTTAGTAACACACTCCCTACACTGATTCAGTACCTGCATTCCATGGCTGTCCCTTGGCAATGTGCCATGATTAATATGTATGGTGCACTGCCAAGGGGGAACCTGTGTACACGGACACGGTACCATTCTGTGTAGACTATGCACTATGCCTAGATGGATTTTATAAAATCCTGGGGTTTATGTTTTCTGTACATGCATTTAGATTGCTTTCATATGTGTTACCGATACTTTAAACTATAAGACTGGGAAACATTGTGTAATATAGTTGTCAGACTTTTATAATATTAATGGTTATGTTTAACAGTACATTTCCAAATGTTCTGCTCGGTCCTGTGACTTTATGTTATAAGAAAAGCTTTACACACACACACACACACACACACACACACACACACACACACACACACACACACACACACACACACACACACACGCGCGCACAGACACACACTCACTCATGCACATTTTATATTTTATTCTAACAGTGGAGCAAAAAAATTATCAAATTTTAGCATTATAATAATCAGGCTGAAAATTAGAATAGATTGCTGGGAAAAATATGCACCAGCTCTGAAGCTCATTCACAGCTCCTTACAATATGTATACACTGTTTAGAGGCAAGACAATACTCCACTCAGCCAATAGAGCTCTCATACTGGCCACAGTGTTCAACCTAGCTGTTAGTAAGACCCCTTGTCACAACATCTCAGCCTTGTCATATTTTCCATTTTTGATACTAGATTATATTACAGTAGCGCAGTTGGTGGGACATGCTGCTTTTTCATCAAGTACTCCTTCTCTGTATCTTGCTCACAGTATACAGTGATGTGGTGCTTCTTTCATAGCACTATGTTTGCCAGTCCTGTAGCCTATAATACCATACCTCTACCTTCCCACATGCAAAAAAACAGGCAGGAATGCAAGCTGGTTCTAGTGCTGAAAAATATGCTTCCTGTAAGTTTTATTCTCATGTATGTCTTGAATGCTGTTTGCATACATTTTTGTCAGACTTATGATCAATACCTCAATGAGAAGACACACCCATTGGAATTCTTGTTTACTGATACCATGTGCTAAAGGCTAAACTTTTATTCAGACAGCAGATATTGTGTTGTGATGGAACAGAATACATCTAAGTGACTCATGTCAGTGCCATTCAAATATTTTGTCATACAGGGTGGGTGTTAGAAGGCTAAACAATCACTTATGTTAAGTACCTGTGAGATAAGGTATGCTTAGTAATTCTCATTTTATGCAAATATCACACAATGTGTTAGGAGAGAATGTCTGGTTTGTGCTGGCAAGAAAATATGAAAGCATGTGTGTATATATGCGTGTGTGTGTGTGTGTATGTGCGCGCGTTAGTGCACACTTGTGTGTGAGAGCATGCCCATGCATGTTTCCATATACTTATATGTTTGTAGTTTATGTTACTGAATACTGTGACAAATATTCCCTTATGGAAATTAGGATGCTCATTTGTGATCTAGGGCAATATTGCAAGCTCATAACAGTATTGTCTGTGTTATGTAAGGATGGTGAACAAAACATTGCTGAGGTTTAATGACTACTGCTGTTATGTGTATCAGCATCCAGATTTCACAGTCTGTTATATTTCATTGCTCCTACTTCAAAAAGCTTCCCATCTGATGTTTTCTCCAGCTCTGCAAAACACATTTGTGGAAATGGGTGGATGGGAAGTATAGACTCTGCACTGGCTGATATTGTAGGTGACAGTAACTGGTGTATAATTTCCTAATGAAAATAAAGGTTTAGTGCAGTAAGCCTGATGTGAAAAGTCAATACAGTACAAAGACGGCAATGCATTCCATGCTGTCATCAGCAGCATCATCATCATCAGCATCGTCAAACCCCTTTTCCCTATTTTCAGATAGCGTTAGAGTGTTACATCAACATTATTCAATGCGACTAAATCACCTGTAGCCAAAGTTTAGATTTAGTAAAATAAATGCTTTCAGTTATATATGAACTATGCTTGCACTCTTTCCTTTTTAATCTGATTTTCAAGTTATTCAATCAAACATTTTTGCACCTGCTCTCTAGCATATTATATTTCTTTGACAACAGCAAAGTGAAGGAACTCTCAAGAATAACCCTCAGACTTAATTTCCTGACTACTAATGATTTTGTTCCTTAATAATAATGTTATGAATTTCAGGTACCTGAAGGAAATTAAAGATGAAGGCATGGTTAACTTATGGCTCAAACAGACTTCAGCTCACTGCAGTGGTCTTTGCATAGCAGAAGCTGAGTAGGAAAGGTTAGATCTGCCACCTGTTTTTTATAGCAGAATTTGCATTGTACATGTCAGTGGTGTATGGCTTATGACAGTGAGCCATTTACTCCAGAGAAAGTATTGGGTTCAAATAAAGTACAGAAAATAAGAAAAGCATACTGCTCCCTTATTCCTCCTTGTTTTGCATTCCTTGCAATATTTTAAGAAGTTTCAGCCTATAGCACAGAGCTGAGATTATTTTATGACACATGCCATTATCGACACTACTACCATATATGCATGGAATGAAGGCAATAGCACAGGAACGAGAAAATTATATTGTACAGTTGGAGGTGGTGACATTAACCACATAAGGTGTGGTGAATCCATCTATGGATATAACATTTATATGGAGTCAGTAGAACTACTCAGTGTTATGGTGTTCTTGTTGCTCACTAAATGTTTTGCAGACATAGATGTATGACAACTTTATGAATAACAAGGTGCAATTCATTGTTTTTATTCCACTGCCAGACCTGTCTTATGGCTCCACTACCTTTACCCAATGGTTCTATATTTTGTGTGAGTGTGTGTGGACGTGTGCGCCTATGTGTCAGTGCATGCCTATCTGTAAGTGTTTGTGTGTGTGTGTGTGTGTGTGTGTGTGTGTGTGTGTGTGTGTGTGTGTGTGTGTCAGTAGGAGTAACTGCAAAAATGGAGCAAACACATGCTCAGGTGGTACACAGAGCACAAGTACCAAAAAGTATTTGGTTCAAGCAAGAGGCATGTTACTTGTTATTCTACAAAAAGCAATAATCCTTTACCCAGATTTAAACCAATTCTGAATTAATGTGTAAGAAATGCAACATGTAAACTATCCTGGACTTAACAGCTCACTAAAAGCTTTACTGAATTACAAAGTATGAATAGCAAGCATATTTTCCTGCTTACTGGCCACAGATACAACAAAGTATATTACTGCCCATTACTGAGGTATTTTGCTTGTGGAGGGTACACATTGCAGGGTTCTGTAAGCACAAGGAACCCCTTGTGAATGGTTTCGCAGTTAAGAGCTGTTTGCACAAATGTAACCCTGAGAAAGAGAAGAGAATTTTACAGCAAAACTCTTCTTCCTGTGTTGCGATTTGCATGACAGTATTCTTTTCTTAAAACAATGTAAAACGAGGAAATGATGGATGCAGAACAGGTACAATAATTGACTGCTAATCTGCCCTACAGAAATACATAATAAAAGTCTAGGATTTTATCTACCTTTATACATTTTGTTTGTAGTGAACGAATACATGATTAACTCATTATTATGTAAGTGGTGTGGAACGTCACACCTCTAGCAGCCAACACAAACCTTGCATTAAAAATGTTCTGAAAAATAAATTTAAAAAGCATAAGAAAAACAAATGTAGATCTCTTGTGAATTATAAAAGTTATTAAAACTGTCCAGATAGCGATGTTATCGGGAAGTATTCTTTACAGTGATACTCACTCCCCTATGCCTAATTATTCTTCCTCCTGTGTCTGTCTTGCAACCCATTTTACTGCCTTGGGCTTCTTCATCCCTACTTACTTAAATTCACCTAATTTTAAACTTCATATCTCTACTGACTTGTGCTTTGTATGCAATCTAACTTCTAAGATGTGTACTATGTATTTAATAATTCTTCTGTATTCATTGTTACTCTTTGTTTGCAACTATTTTCGTAACCTTATTTGTAATTTTTCTGTATGGGTTTTTTTCGCCTGGGCTTCCGCAGAAAATGGGCTCTTGCTCAGTCCAACATTTGCAGTTAACAAATGTCAAATAAATAAAATAAATAAATAATACTCAGTGCATGCATAGTCTTCTCCATACATACTGTAATATATTATAATGCACACAAACCCCTAATTATATTTTCTCTAAACTTTCACAAACAAATTTTCATTTCTTGAAATCTATACAGCCTAGACATATATTGTTAGAACTTTGCTCTTAGCCAGATACAAGCTTTCATATGCCAACAGGAAATTCCTCTGTAAGTGCATGTCTTTTGAGATATTTAGAGAAATATGAAAACATATATTTAATGGTATAATTAGGCATACAAATAGCACTAGATATCTTCAAGATGTGCAGCTTACAGTTCAAATATCAGGCAGTTTTCTTCAACAACGTAAGGTTTCACCTACTGTCATTCAACTATTTGTAAGTCACTTGGTTTCTGTTAAGCACATATGGAAATACTTTTATTTTCATAATTATGAACAAACAACTAGAAATATTTCTAGTATAGTGTAATATAAACCAGCATTTTCTGTGAATTGTCCTGTCTCAAACATTGGTGTTTCATACCATACACCTCAATAAACTTTTGGTCTCCCAGTTATGACAACATGAACATAAATATGAAAATATGAATTATAAGTGGCAAACTAAGATTAATTTCTCCACTGCAGGACATCCTAGACTAACATTCTTAGTGTAATTTTTGTTAATAATGTCTTGTAATTTCTAATACTCCCTATTATTAGCTGGTAAATCACTCAGTTCAAAAAGCCAGACCCAGAAAAGTTCTGGACACCATAAGGATGTATGGGTGTGAACTGGAAGTATATAAAAAATGTGTTACAGGCTTGAGTGAGTTAAACAAACATTAATAATTTACTGTTTAAGGGGAAGGACAAAACTCTGAAAATTGAAACTTTCTTTACTTCATTTCTAGCAAACCTATAAAACGATGAAGCTAAAGAAGGGTACATTTCTTCAACATGTGCTGATGTGCACAGTCAATACCTGCATATATCAATTTATTTCTTTATTTATTTTCTATTTTAGTTTGCTTTTGTTTACCAAGTTGTCTGACTGGGTTCAGTCAAGGACCCCTTTCCAGTGGAGGCTTGGGGAGAAAAGTTTAAACATATTACATTTTTAAGCAGACATTCGTTAATATACACGAGCAGACATTGAATAATGTACATTAACAGTTACACGTGTTTGTTCATTAGGTTGCATTCATATGAATGTAGAGGGGACTATTACATTGTCAAAGATACTTATGAATTGATAGATGTTGAACATCAAGCATTTGAAGAGGTGTATTGGTGGGTTTGTTAGATAGATAATATATCATGTGACTTGTGTCTAGAAATTGAAAGAAACGACAGTGAAGGGAGGCACTAGGTTGGGCAGTAAATGCTAACATTGCATTTAAGAGGTTCGTAACACCATGCTCAGAAAGAAGTCATACAGAGTAAGAAGCTGTTGTGCTCAGCATATATGTCCTGAGACCATCGGGCATCTGAAGGTGACCCGTCCTGAGACAGGGTAGCAAACAACCACTGCTATACACTACCCATCTTGATAGTTTGATAAATGTGGTGTCGGCATCAGATACTGAGCTTCTGACTGGACCGGGCTCTGACACTCACTGATGGATGACACTGTGGCAAAAGCTGAACAAAAACTTACACTCAGACAAATTAATCCTTCTATTCATTCTTAAAGTAAAGCAGCTTTCACCAAGGATGGCCTTCGATCCATTCTTGCCCATATAGTGGAAGTCTTTATCTCACTTCCTTTAAACATTTTTTACATACCGAGAGTGCTTCCAACATTCTTAATTAACCATGTTTAGAGGTGCCTGTTTATGGGAATCCTCACATAGTCTCACCTGATGATGAGGCAAGAATATACACAGCTATACCTGAATTTTGACTACCTCTGTATTTATGATGAATAAGTTTCAGAAATTCATCTGTTAGGAAGGGATCTGCATTGTCATGTGCAAGTCCTTTCTATCACTTTTTGTGGGTTCAGAGAAGCTGGCTGTCAGAGTCATTAAATTCTTAGCATCTCCAAAGTGGGATAATCATGTTAAGTTTGTAGAATAAAGAAGGGACTCAGAGTTTTAAATGCAACAACTCAAAGCAGGAAACCATGTGTACTTGCTTTAAAGCTGGCCCTGTTATATGTTAATGACTGTACAATGAGCTGTGCTATAGACTGATGAAGTAATAAATATGGTAAATTAATTCAGAAATGTATAAATAATGTGCATCTGCATCACACATGCATTAGTAATGAACACAGCCATATACTCACTTTCAAACAAAATATGGTAGGGTGGCTGCAGCAACTGTAAACTTGTATTTGCAAGATGTTCATATAGCAGCTGCAGCTTCCAGTGGTGAGTTACACTACCCCAAGAGATGCTGGGTCTTCCAACCACAGTTATTATTTCAAGGCCTCCACAACACCAAAATAATGGACCTCTACCAAATGGGCAGAAGCACCATGCAACAAATAGTGGACATGTATCAATCACGTCTACAGCCCCATGGAAGTTGTGGAGTACCCATCCCAGTAGACACTAAGGTATGTTGGTTTTATGTATATTAGTTTTGGAGGCCTTTCATTGACCCACAGGGAATACAATGGAGGTATCATAAGCATCCACCTCAAGAATGCTCCATCAGATCCTTGATCCCATGCTTCAGCATGAGAAGGAACATATGTGGTTTCCACATATTCCAAAGAGACTCAGTACTATGCAGGGCCTCTATGCAATATCTCATCAGAACTTCTATGCTATAGCCCATTTCCATGAAGTACTGGTGGCCATAGATTGTATCTACACTGAAATAATGCCCCACCTTGTAAACTTGAAAGGAAGTACGTAAACTGCAAAAGGTTATCACTCTGTCAACTGCCAGGTGATCTCTAATGAGCAAATTATCATCTGCAATGCATGTGCAGGCCACACAGGCAGTTTCCATTGCTCATAAATATGGCGCATACATGACCTTTACCAACAGTTTGTAAGGGGTTACTTCCAACAGGTACATCTAATGGGTGATACTGGATATGCCCTAGAACTCTGATTCATGATCCCAATTAGAAATCCATGTAACCCAAAAGACAGCATGTACTTGAGCAGATGAAATCATGGTTACCCTACCTGGGTTTACCTCCTGGAGCCCTGCAGTACAATCCCTCTATTTATACAAAAAAATTAACTGTTTGTGTCATTCTGGGCCACTCTGTGTTTTAGGCATATCCATGTTGATATTAAAAACATTGACAATAATAGCCTTGGGCCTCCATGAGTATTACATACCATAACATTTTGACAATGATATTAATAGGACATATCTATATAAACAATATCACAATCTTAGCCATTTCTTTTTGTCCTAACCCTGTCATCCAAATAATAACAGGTGTATAAGTGCAAGATATCAAGCATACAACCTCAGAAAGATAGGTACAACACACACACACACACACACACACACACACACACACACACACACACACACACACACACACACACACACACACACTGCAGTATTTGTATAAAAAGACTTTGAGCATAACCAACATTAGTCTGGCACATGGCAACCTACAATCAACAAACACAATATTATCGTGTTGACATACTACAACCAGTACACATGGGGTGATGTACCCTTTCAAGGAAACAGTTTTTTACTATTACATCTAAATTGACAGAAAAACTGAAAACATCATCTTATAGTACACAGGACATAGCTCTTACATAGCTCTTTTAGTACACAGGACACATAAATAATAACATTGCATGAAGAAGCAGGTTTAATAAGTAACACATACCTCAAATCTGGCAGACTATTTTACTGTGGCAGCAAGTTTCTCAGTAATGCCATGTACCAAACCAATATATTTATCTTCTGTAGTGCGATGATAATCCCTGCTCCATGTTGTGCTTATATCATGTTAATTCCCCCCTCTAGCCCCAATGCGTATGCTCATTAGTGTTCACCTCGTTATAATTTCTGAATTACTCAAGTTGCACAATGAGCAAGCCAAGTAAACATCTTGCTGATTCTACACACTGCTGTGTGGACCCCTGAGCTTTAACAATAAGGGCTGTGAATGTGAGAATGCCCAGATTACAAAGGTTGAGAAATTGTCAAGCGCATAGCTTGCAAGTGTACTCCATTAGGAAAAATGCTGCACAAATTGCCTTTTTTAAGATCCATCCGCCTGAAACCTACACATTGAAAGGGTTTATGACACACTCAAGTGTTATGAATTGTTTTAAGTAACAGCCATGTTAAATAGCACTTTATGGTATTAATACAACATAATAACATTGTAGAAAACAGTATTGCCACATTATAACTAGTCCTGTTCCTATTTGTACATGTTGGTAAGGTGTCAGTATAGTTTTTCACATGTTGCCCATTTGATTAACAATTATGAGACATGGGTATTCCATGGTCTAGAGATAGAAGATTTGGAAACTCAACTATCCCAGATAATTACCTGGTTGATAATCTACCCCAAGTGTCAACCCAGTGCTCGGGGATCTGGGTACGCATGTATACAATGGCCTTAACTTCGACCCCTCTAGCCCCTCTAATATGATAGGCATATTAGCTCTAACTATCTGAAGTTGGAGTCGCTGTTGAGCATATATTCTCAGCAAGAAAGAGAGGGATGGAGGCCTGTCAGGTTTCACATCTTAAGGTGCCATTGAAACCATAATACTACCGAACATCAATGTTATTTGTATACCATTCAACCTTCTCCCCTACCCTCTGCTTGCTTCCCCTTTTCATCTCTATCCTATACTCCCATTTCTAATCCTTAATCAGATTAACAAATAGCGTAACACTGCTCACACATAGGCAAAAATGGTTATAACCCAAAATTACTACTCCTGTGCTAGTACATTGCTCTACAGTTGGCACAGTACAATGCCACTGGCCATCGATGACCACATGGAAATGATAGTTCTCCTCCTGTGGCAAAATTTAAGAAAATTCCTATGTTTACACTAAAACTTTGTGATTGGTTGTACACCAAAGCATACTTTTAGAATCCATAACTAAGCAATTCATACATCAGTAAAAGTAAGGTAAGCTGGAGCTGTTCTCTCTAACTGCTTCCTTGACTCACTGTATTAATGATGTAAGGCTTTGACTACATTGCACTCGATACAGGGTTCTAATCCACTGTGGTCAGGGTGTTGCTTTCCAGGTTTGTTTTCAGTCTGCAACTATATTCCATTTCACTGAATATCTTTTAATACCTTTTTTTCCTAAAGCTTCAGTGACATAGCTGGCAAATGCTTTGTTTGATGGACTATGACAGAGATGCTTGCTGTGAATCCCATCATGTGTGTTTCTGTTTTCATCATGTCCTTTGAAATGTTTTATTCATACACATCCTGTGAAAGATTATGTGGCATGTGTAGTTAATGTTCTGTCTAGGGACTTTAAGTGGCTTGGTCATGTGTTCAAATCCATTGGTGTCTAATACTTTTATGTGATAAACTATCAATAAAAAAATCCCTATCATCAATATGTAAATTATGTTAGTGGGTTTTGCACTTCATAACAAAATACATGTATGCATTTCTGTTGCATGATGTCTGTAATTAGTTAGTAATATGGTATAAAACAAAAAAAAAAAGTTAATGGTTTTATTTTACCTCCTTCACTAGCTAAGTGTAGTTACCACATTACAGATTCATAGATTCATAGATTGTTAAATTGATTGTTAATAGGTTAATGATCTGTGGTCTATCTAATACTAGACAAGTTTTCTTGAAAGAATAATGATGTCCTATATCCAAAAAGGAATTGGAGGCCAGACGTTTATGCGCTAGCTCTGTCCATAAGGAACATGGGTGCCAGGCCCAGTGTAAATTTCCTATTCCCCATCCAATGGTATAAGTTGAGCTTAAAATGTGTAAAAGATGAACTCAGCTTCATGGGGATGAGAAGACTGATCATATGAGAGGCAGTCTCTGGGACACATACCTATCTCTCCAGCATGTTTTGTTTAAGTCACAGACAAAATTTGTATCCCTAGACCTTGTATTTCTGGTACTGTTTGACCTACAAATATACAGGAGATTCATAACTGAGGTTTGCAGATGCCTGTAAGCCAGGCATAGATCACCTCTCAACAATATATAGGAGACCGAATAGAGGGAAAAGGCTTTAGAGCACTCTGAAAAAGGCAGGTTTGTTATGCCTTGTATTCTTTTTAAAGGAACCCTCCGGTTGCTCTTGTTGCTGCATATGCCAGGTCAGGTACATATCAAAGGGAGCACTCTATGATTGGTCTGATAAGAGCAGCATACAGTGGGATAATGACCTCTTTGGACCTAGATGCCATGCCCTTACTTATAAGTTGTGCAACATAAAAGGATTTCCTCACCACTGTGGCCATGTGGTGGTCGAAGTTAAGGCCATTGTATACATGCGTACCCAGATCCCTGAGCACTGGGTTGACACTTGAGGTGGATTATCAACATGGTAATTAGCTGGGATAGTTGAGTTTCCAAAGATTACAATTATGCTTTTCTTAGCATTGAGTTTAAGACCATGGCTTTGGCACCATTTGTTAGTCAGAGATAAGCCTTCTCAAAGAATGTTGGTGTTTGCAAGGGAGTCAATGATAACTGCCAGCTTGCAGTCATCTGCAAATGTAGTCAGCCATACACCTTCAGTGTTTTCTTCCACTTCAGAGAAATAGATGCCAAAAAGGAGTGGGCCCAGTACAGAGCCATGGGGGACCGACTGGATTATTGGTGGAGGTGGCCTCACCTATTTTGACCTCCTGGGTCTTATCAGTGAACCAGTTGGCTATCCAATGTGTAATAAAAGAATTTATATCTAAATTAGTGAGGTTGTCTATAATGCTTGAGTGGAGTATTGTATCAAATGCCTTGGCCAGGTTGAGGTAAGCTGTGTGCACAGTCTTTCCCTTTATTCAATGTTTTGGTGACCCTCTCAAAGAAGTCCACCAGATTTAATAGGCATGAACTTTCTTTAACAAAGGTCAACTGTGATCGGTCCAACATTTGCAGGTTACCTGTGTCCTTATTTATCATGTCCGTAATGATAAATTCTATGGTTTTACATATGAGGCTGGTAAGACTTATGGGTCTGTAGTTACCCAAATCAGTGTTTGGCCCTCCTTTGTCCAGATTAATGACTGTAGCCATCTTCTATTCCTTGGACACAAAATCTGATTGTAGGTATCAGTTGAAATGTGATTCAAGTGGACCAGAGAGTTCATGTTTCATGCTATTTAGTAAACATCCCAGGATGTCATTGGGTCCCACTGATGTAGTGTTTTTGACCTTGGAAAGTGCATTGATGACCTGTTCCCTAGTAATGGTTGGGAGAATTGTGGTATGTGTTATTTCCTTTGGACAATGGAGGGAGTGGTGGGAGAAATTTTAGCTGAACCTATCAGCCAAAAGGTTGGCAATGACTTCTGGCTCAGTGTGGGAGATGCCACCCATCCATCCATCTATCCATCCATCCACAACCCCCTTTTTTCTCATTTTTGCACATGAGGTTGGGGTGTCACTTCAGTAGTGACAGACATCTACAGCCAGTCTTTACACTACTAGCTGGCTAGTCCTGCCATGGTAGTTCATCCACACCACATACTCAGACACACACTCACACCTACGGCCAATTAAGACTGTCCAATCCACCTATTGCATGTCTTTGGAGGTGGGAGGAAACTGGAGGACCCTGAGGAAACCCATGTGAACACAGGGGGGACATGTTTATCTCTGCACAAAAGACAGCCAGTCGAGAATCAAACCAGGAAACATCTTGCTGTGAGGCCATTTACAATAAATTCTGCACATTGTTGTGCATTTCCCTTGAGGTGATGGACATAACTGTAGCAAGCTTTTTGGATGTCCTTTGCATTGGAAGCTATTTTTTCTTCAAATTTAGCCTTTGAAGTACTAATTAACCCTCTTAGCTTCCTGTTTAGATTGGTCAGAGTCTTTTAATATGCTGGGGGCTTTGTTTCTCCAATACTTGTTCAAGATTTTGTTTCTTCTGTTGTATAACCAATTGATATTGAGATTCCACCATGGTGGCTTGTCTTTTGAGTTTGTCTAATTCTTTATACTCTAAACAGCTATCAATATGGCTGTACAGGGATTTTGTAAATAGCTAGCATATACTATGGCATTTAAAGGGTTTGAGGGTGCGTATAATTTAGCCAAGTTGTCACTTAGCAGATAGTGTTAGCCTTGGAATAGTTCCTAAACGTTGTTGGTTTCACTATGTCCCGAGATCTAATTTTTATTTCAAGCAATACTGCCTTATGATCAGATCTGACAAGCGAGGACATTATATTGGGTGAGGAACATCACTCCCTCATGTTCATGAGTACAAGGTCGGGTATGTTTGTATCCTTAATAGGAGTATGGAACTAACGTTCCAGGTTGTTGGTATTAAATAAGTTTAGGACTTGCTGGGCTCATGCATTAGAAATGGTGTAGGATGCCCACTCTATAAAATGGTAGTTGAGATCCCCCATGAAGATCATATACTGGGTTGAATTGTGAGGGACTATAGTTCATTGGGATAGGTAGTATGGGTTTCCTGAGACATGGAGAGGATCTATAGGTTGCAAGGTAATGGTGAGAGACCCTGTTTATGGTGAGTTGCAAATGCATGCGTTCCAGTGGGTCATACACTTTAATTAGTCTGAAACACAGAGTACATGTTAATATACCATAGTCAGTATCTATACTGGAACACAACACTATTTGGGAGATATTTTCCAAATACTGTATTAGTGTAACTGTTCTATAATGCTGTGTTTGCAGTCTTCAAATGCTGTACATTTCCCTGGTATGCATGTCTCATCAGCTCTGTGAAATTAACTCCTCCATTGGGTACTCTAGTTAATACAATTGTATGGAGTCTGTCTCAATGACAGTCATGGTTACATAGCCACTGTGATGTTTCTTTGAACCAAACACATCCTCATCCTGCACATTCCACTGGATTCTCAACATTTTACATGATCCAAAATTAGATAAGCACAACTGCATGCCCACAAAGGAGTTAGGAAACAAAGGAAAAAAAATACTTTTTGTGTTTAAATGTTGGGCATTGGTCATCATAGAGCAAATTTGCTATCCACAGGCAGCAGGTGATAAATGACAGTGCTTGCCTCATGGCAAAAACTGAGAAAAATCCTTCAGCCATGCTAATGATTTGCTGATTGTTAAACAAGTGAACCCACCCTCACGGAGTGACAGAAAGCTATAATTATATAACCATAGTTTGACATTATTAGACTAACTGTAATATCTTCCATGACTCATTTTACTCTGAATGTCATTCTTAATTTGTCATTAAGGTATATAGATTGTTTTGATAATCTGATTACTTGTCTCTATAACATTGCTCATGCCTTCCTTACTCCAGCAAAAGTATATTATAACTTCGTCTGTGGTGACTTTAACACGGGTCAAAAGAGTATGAGTTAGGTACAGTTTTGAATCCATTGAGGTGTAAATTGTGCCAGTGTGACAACTGGGCATGATAAGTATGCAAATCAGGACTTGTCTCATATTTTTCTGAATCACTCCATTTGTTCATACTGCTTTTCTTTTGGCTTTTCCTGGTTAGGGGTCGCCACAATGGAACTCCGGCCTGCTAATGATTGGCAGTCGATTTGTATAGTGCCGAGGTGCCAGCCTGACACCCAACCTTCAACGAAGGCACACCCATTCACGCATGTCTTTTGAATGCCACTCGACCGTGGGGAGGACATGCAGACTCCACACAGAAGGCGCTCCAGCCGAGAATCGAACGGGAGAACCTCTTGCTGTGAGGCAACAATACTACCGCTACCACCGTGCCTTCACTCCATTTTTTCATACTCTAGAAGCTAAATCTGTCAGCTTAAGTACAACTGACACCTCATTATTAATGATCTTAAGATGGAGTTGCTGTTGAGCATGCATTCTCAACAGCAAAAAGAATGAAGGAGGAATGGCATGTTTCACATCTTAAAGTGTGATTAGAGCCACAAAAATATAGTACATCTATTATATATATATTGGCATCCATCAAGCAAAAGCAGTTCTCACCGATTCTCCTTATAGCACAAAGGATGAAAAATGCAAGATTTGTTTGGACACCAGTTCAGTGTCATTTTCCTGACATCTTTGCAGATGAGTTACTTATAGCTTGCAAAGGTGAAGGTAGTGCCACGTTTAGAGCAGAGAGGTGATGTGAGGAGGAGACTAAGATATTTCTTAACATCCTCATTTAGAAATGGAACCACAGAATCTTGTAGGCAGTTATACCAGGTCTCATTACAAGGTTGATGTCTGGAATAGTTTGACTAAGGCTGTTACTCATACTACTTGTATTCCACTCATGGGTGAACAGTGGTACCACCACTATAGTGACATATGTCACCGAAAACCTAAACTTCTTGGACAATGGGAGGCTGAAGTCCAAACCTTCTCAGCACCTCTGTTCTGCAAAAGTATAACATGATGTACTTGTCTATACATCATGCTAGTGCATGGCACTATACAACCTTTTATTTTGCTCTACCTTTCTCTCCAGTTCTGGACAGATGCCAAGGAATCAGGAGAGGCATCGAAAGTGACCGGAGTACCTAACAGTGCAGGGGTAATGTGAAAAATGTATATGTTTTAGTAGTAACAGGTAACAATTAAAATGCTGGTAGATTGCATTTACACTGCGAGACTACATCTGACATTACTGGCCTTCCAAACAGGAATTATTATGATTGTGCAAAGGTTGAATGTGGATTCTGCATGTCACCACTTATACAGCTGAAGAAATGGCTCACCATGTCAAGTGTATGTGTACTGACATTTTTAGGATGGCAGTGGGCTCAATCTCTCCACCACAGAAATAACAGAATAGCTGTTTCAACAGCCTAATTTTAACTGTTATAATAGTGAAACTAATGCAATCATGAATAAAATATTCAAGCTGTTATAATACATGTTCATGTCTTATGAACAAAATATTGTTGTCCTTTACTTTTCATTTGAAGGAGAAAAATTAAGAATACAAGCTCTTTGTTTTTGAATGTCTCTCCCCCCACCCTCTATGTCCATACTTTGTTTTACTTTTCTCCAGTTCTGTTACAATTATATGCAACAGCACAGAGATCACAGAGATCTGGACCAGCCACTCTGGCACTAGTTGTTACCCCCTCAACACACATGCAGCATGGCAGCAGCAGCAGCAGCACCACCACCACCGTAAGAGGCATTCAGCATATCTGGACCACAGCCCGATAGAGTTACCTACACACCTTCCACCCTATCTGTATTACTTGTGCCAGATATCTCTGCCCTAGGGAAGGGGCATTGGTACCACCGGGAGCAGATCTAGTAGAGCTGGCAATTTTGTTATTTATCAGGAGTTGACAGAGCTGGTGGGGGTGATATTGGAGTGGAGGTTCAATGCCCACATTGGCTGTACTGAGGCCATGCTCCAGTGACTCACTAAGTCAGTACCTTGACCAGCGATGCCAGTAGTTACTGAGGCAGGACCCAGTGGTGACAGCACTCAGGGTGAATAATAATTTCCCACTGTGTTAAAGCTGGCAGAGAATGCCTCTCTTAGTGCCCCATCCCATCATCAGGCATGGTGTTCCGCCTTCCTTTTGTGTCTATAACCATCTCTGTCATGTTATACAGTCTACCCTTTACCATTATCTGCCCTCTGTTTGATGTATCCTTCACCACTGTGCTACCCTCCCTCAGTGTGTTACTCCACACTGTCTTAGTCATACTTGTCTATCCTTGATACCTAACCTCCCACTCTTACCTACTTCTTATATTACTGACTTATTTTTCCAACTTTCACCTCTCAATAGAAAAATTTAAAAGGGTGCATGTCCCACAAAAGCAATTATGTTCCACACATTACTCTCAACTTCACACATATTTGAGTAATGTACACTAATGAGTTGGTTCAACTGGTCATCCTACAAAGCATGCTATTTTGACACAATATTCACCTTTATTTTCAAAATAAATCTAAAATAATAAGAGAAAAAATAATTTATAATAGAAGTTGATATATAACTCTATTCCAACTCCCTCCTGATCCTTCCTGAATTGATAGCCGTCTGTACTACCTCCTCCTTGCTTTCCATTTTCATCTCTATCCTATCCTCCCTCTTCCAAACTTTAATCTGGTCAACAAATAGATAAACACAACACTCACACACATATGTCCATAAATGGCTGATAAGCAGAAATAGCCATTTCTGTGCTCATCATTTGTGTGATGGTTGAAACAGAGCAGCATCACTGCTCATCTGTGAACAGAGGGTAATGCTAACTCTCCTCCTATGGCAAAAATACAGAAAATTCATACGCATGTGTGAACACTTTGGCACCAGCTCTGCACTTCAGTTGATGGCCCGCACCCTTCAGTAAGCAATTCTGACATACATTTTGGTAAGGTAGAGCAATTCTGTTCTCTGTAACTGACTTCATGGCTCAAAGTATTAATGGTGTTAGGATAACATTCCATTCCATTTGGTGCAGAGTTGTAATCTGCTGAGGATGGAATGGGATTTGTTTCACAATTTTTTCTTCAGTCTGCAACTGACTTAAATTCAGCAGGTATATGCATAGTATTTGCATACATATATCAAGAAATAAAAACTGAAATTCTTTGCATTTTTACTTTATACCAGTCAGCAAATGATTTACAATTACCCAATATGTCTCCCTAATGCCCCATACAGACAGTATTAGCTACAACCCTGGATAATGCACTGGAATGGAGATAATGACTATTAAAAGCATGGGCGGCATTCCATTGAGTAATATATTACCTTCTCGCGCAACTCCAGCCTGCTCAATCCCTATTTCTTCACCTTTCTGATATTCCCATCCAGTTATCCAGGTTGCGCATAGTAAAGAGGTACTCTGCTTGACGTGGAGAGGGAGTCTATTCCACAGATGGGGGAGTCTCTGGGACATAAATCTGTCCTGCCAACAAATCCTGTTGATGTCACAGACCAGGTTGAGGCCACGCATGTGGGTTGAGTGGTGCTTGACTTGCACATATGCAGCAGTCTCATCAAGGAAGGGTCCTTGATCACCTTGTATGTCAGACAAAGGTCACCTCTGAGGAATCTGTATGAAACTGAGTAGAGGGATAGGGCTTTTAGCCTATCTGTGTATAGTAGATGTTTGAGGCCCTGGATTCTCCTGATGAGGAACCTCTGTGCTCTCTCCAGCTGCTGCATGTGCTTTGCGAGGTACATGTCGAAAGGGGTGCTGTACTCAATAATGGGCCTTATAAGGGAAGAATACAGGGATGTTAGAACCTCTTTGTCCCTGGATAAGATGCCCTTACTTATGAGGTGGGCCATATAGAAGGCTTTCCGTACAACAGAAGCAACATGGTGGTCAAAAGTCAGGTTGCTATCAACCTGGATTCCCAAATCTGTGATTGCATGCTTAGGATGTTGTTATTAATGTGATAATTTGTGGGGATGTCACTCTCCCCAAAGGGGATGATGATGCATGTTTGGTATTCAGCTTGAGGCTATGTTTCTGACACCAGTCATTTGAATGAGTGAGACCCTCTTGGAGGATGTCCACATCTGCAAACTTGGTCAGCCATAGCCCACTGGTTTTGGCCTACACCTCAGAAAAGTATATCCCAAATAACAGAGGCTCCAAGACTGAACCCTGGGGTATGCTGATTGTTACGGGTCTACTACTTGAGGTGGCTTCCTCTATTTTGACTAGGTGGGTTCTATTAGTGAGCCAGTTTGCTACCCATCTGGTAACATATGGATTGCTGTCTAGTTGAGAGAGTTTATCTATTATGCTCGAGTGGTGAATAGTGTCAAAGGCTCTGGCCAGATCAAGGTAGGTGGTGTGCACTGTCTTCCTCTCATCCATGGCTTTGGTGACTGTCTCAAAGAAGTCAACCAAATTTAACAGATACAATCTCTCCTTGATGAAGCCAAACTGTGTGGGATCGAATACTTGGAGGTTGCCAATGTCCTTGTTAATGAGGTCCATGATAATCCGTTATATGGCCTTGCAGATCAGGCTAGTTAGGGAGATGGATCTATAATTTCCCAGATCAGTGGACACTCCACCTTTGTGTAAAGGGATGACAGTGGCTTTCCTTCACTCAGCTGGGATGAGGACAGTACTCAAGCTTTGGTTGAATAGGGTGCCTAATGGTGCTGCAAGTTCCTGCTTGAGTTCACGTAGGATGCAGCCTGGGATATTATCAGGTCCCACTGAGGCTGTATTTTTTGCCTTTGAGAGAGCAGTGATGACCTGTTCCCTAGATATAAGGGGAAGGGGGCAGGTACTGGGGATGTCCTGATTTACTGCTGGGGAGACAGTGGAGTGAAGTTTTTGCTGAATCTGTCAGCAAGTTTGCTATATCTATGGCATTTGTATATGTGGTGTCCTTGATCACCAGTTCTGAACAGATCTGGGTGCTTCCTTTTAGTTTGTGGACATATGCGAAGAAGGCCTTATGATTATCTCTAGTAGATGTGACCAATTTGGACTCGGAGTTTGCTTTGGAGGATTTCACCACTGCTCTTATTTGCTTGTCCAGGCTAAGGAGACATTGCTTCAAATTGGGCACTTGCTCCCTCTTGGTCTTGGACAGCAATTTTTTTACCTTTTGTTATAGAGTTTATTTATTGCAAATGTCCACCAAAAGGTTTACTCTTCCTTGCGGAGGATGATTTAGTCCTGTCGGGTATTACTGATTCCATGCATCTATATAAATGCGCGTATAGTGCTTTGGTGCAGTTTTGGATATTGGTGTCAGTTCCTACAGAGGGGGAGGGGGCTGTGAAGCTGTTTATACCACCCCTCAGGAGGTTGTAATCAGCTTTGGAGAGGTTTTTATGTCTGACCCCCCCCTAGCCAATGGGGATTGGGGGGGTGTTGATTTAGAAAATGACCGCTTTATGGTTGGATCTTACTAGGGAGGATGATACTGTAGGGATGTTGCAGTGGTTACACATGTTGGTTAATACAAAATACAAGATATTTTCACCTCTTGTGGGGGTATCGACTAGCTGTTACAAGGCATTTGCATTCACAAAACTGAGGAATCTCTGAGCATTTGTGTTTTGGCATGAGTAGTTCTTCCAATCTGTATTTGGGTAATTAAAGTAACCCAGGATCAGGGCAAAGGGTTGTATCTTGATAGATTCGAACAGGTCCAGATAGGCAGAATGGGCATCTTGAGTCAGATTCTGGGGCCAGTAGCTAGCTATGATTTGAACAGAGGTCTTGTTAATGGTTAATTACATCTGGAGTGTCCTCCTGTGTGTCATACTGTTTGACCAGCCTGGAGGTGTGTATGTCTTTAATATATATTGAAACTCCACTTCCTTTGGCTTTACTGCCCACAGTTTGGGGTCTGAATGTATGATAGGATGAGTAACCAGGTAAGACTGAGTTGCTCTCTGCAGCTTTGTACCAGGTTTCTGCAACTGCACAAATGTCAGCATGTTCCAGGGTTAAGAATGCTTGCAATTAGTGCATTTTCATTTTAGACTCTTAGCGTTTAGCTGCATGACCTTTAATTTGTGTATCATACGTTCTTCTGTAGCTTCACATGATATTGTAATGATCTGGAGCATATCAGTTATACAAATATGGGTTCCATTCCAGGAATGTGTACCTTGCATCATTCTTATAGCCATAGATACCATGCAAATGTTTTAACGGTCACAGTGCAAAACAGCCTACCATTGAAGCAATAATGGTATAAACATAAGTTGACATAATTAGTTCAACAATAACACCTTCTGTAGTTCATTGTGCATTTGTTGTGATGTTTAAGTTGACATTACAGCATTTGGAGGGTTTGTGAACCCTGATTACTACATTCTGTTTAATAATGATCATTTTTCAGTCTACTACACTTTTGGTAACATCCCTTTAAATGTGTTATTTCTGACAACTTTTGCAAAATGTCTTCCATGTTTTTCCATCAGTTGTTTAGCTCTTTGACTTTATTTGCATTTTTATGTTGTCTGAATCCGTGGATATTAATAGTGTGTCCCCCTACTCCAGTCTCAGCATCCATTGTTACTTTCCTTTCCATTCCACATTTCTGAATGTATACATGCATCCGTTGCAGCTGATTACATCAACATTACACAACTGTGCATGTGTGGGCTCACATCCAATACTGGGGGTTTAATGCACCAGCATTGTTTATCTTACCTGCATGTATTTTGATCTGGCTGCTAGGTGGTTTGCCACAGTCTAGCCATGGGTCTGTGTTCTGGCCACAAAAAGAGGCTTCTCATGCTCACTGGCTGATCTGATTAGCGCTGTTACTCTTCACACTGGGAATGTAAATAGCATTGACTTGCCTGCAGTGTAGCTGTGACATTAACAAATTCCCCAGGCATGTCTTTTGTAATAAGATTTTGTACACACAATCCTGCCAATGCAGTTTGATAGTGAAATTTACCAATATTTTTATTTTATATTTCTGTCCAATGGGCCCAGTTCATACATACCATCTACCCAATTTAATAATTTAAATAAATGCAATTGTTACTGGAGATGGAGTTTTGGAAAGAGTAGTCATCCATTTGGCAGCTCATGCATAGTGAATGATGCTGTAGGACTTGTCACCTGTTCTAAAGGAATCTAGCAGACATCACTGTCATTACTATTAAATAACAACCAGTAATGGACACAGGCTGCCTTGGTTTTTAACAATTTACTTTTTTTTTTGGTAAGTTGATATGCATGTTTTTTACACATATTTGGTTTCATTGCTTTAAGATCAATAAGTTAAATGCTTTAAAAAGTTATGACTTTTTCTCCCACACATTCTACCTGTCTCTTTGGGCTAGCCTACACCCAGACCCCAATTAGATTAGTGGCGTGGGACTGTTTGATCTTAGGAATTACTTCATTTATTGACTTATGACATACAGGGCAAAGGAGAGTCAAGGGATTTCAGATATGAAATTCTATCAGTGGTTTTACCTGCATGTCGTTCAGGTAAAATGCATACTGTTCAGTATGCACCACCATCACAGGTACATGGTATGAAGGCTGGGGGGAGGTACTAAAAGTTTTGGCAGATAAGGTAGTCATGCAGGTAAGCACTGAACTCAGGTTCTGAATAGTGGCAAGGCACAGGGGCCGGATGAGTCATTATCATGTGTACATAGAAAAAGATCCGAAATATTTAGATAGCGCCCCTGTAGTCGTTTCCTGGACTACACAGTGCTGTTGAAGGAAGGAAATGTTATTACTGTGATGCTGGTGATAGTCTATTACATGAAGTAGCTAGCAGAAAGCATTCAATTAAGCATATTAACTAATATTTGAAATAGCACTTTCCTCTTCCTGCATATACTCTGTTCTAACTTTATACTCACTGTATTATAAAGTGACAAATACAGTAATATACCCCTTTGTTAGTCCATAATCCTATTTTACTTCCCTTTAAAAAATGTTGTTTTACATTTGCAAAGTGTCTGAAAAGAACATGGGCAGTATTCATAGTTATTATGTGGACACATTAAGGCAATCTAATCTGTCCATGAATGAGCACAGCTAAGCAGTGATTCACAGAGGCCACTTACCCTAATGTATGATGGCTATAAATAAGCATAAGGACATTAACTCATAATCTGATGTAAATCAGAAATGATGTAACTAAGTATATACTAATGAAATGGTAGTTCCCCTATTTGTGATTCATAGTTAAATTTTCCCGCCTCTACGCTATCCACAGAAACAGTATATAAAGGGGAGTCTTACCTATTCTATCTCCTTTGCAATCCACAATGATTCTGTCACTTGTTGCTAGCCTTGCTATTCCTCATTGTGAGAAGCTTGACTTTGCTGAGCAAAAAACACTTGCACCCATTGGTGCTCACTGATTAAGAAGGTGGAGATATAGCAGAGGATAACTCACTATAATTTTGATAATCAGTTGATACTAGATAGGTTTAGCATGGACAGAGATATTTTAAGGGTCTTAGTGAATATTTACGACCACCACAGGGGTATTGGAGGAAGGGGTGATGTCCCTCTCTCTGTGGACACTTAGGTGTGTATAGCCTTCTATATAGTTGCCAATGGGCATTTCAGAAACAGACTGGGGACACATTGGGTATCTCACAGGCTTCTGCTTTGAGGATACTTTAGCAGTTGCTGGACGTAGTCTTGGCAAGTGTGGATTAGTACATTTATTTCCCAGAGTCATCTCAGGACTGAGCATGGACTATGAGTGGCTTTTTGGGGTAGCACATTTTCCTGAGGTACTTTGTTTACTAGCGTTCACTCATGTTGCAATTAGGGCCCCTCCTAGTCCATGGGGAAGCATTGCCACAGTAAGAAGGTCTGCCATTCCATCAACTGCCATGTAGTGTGTGAAGCATGAAAGTGCATCACCAAGGAGTCTGCTCAGCATCCTGGCACTGCACACAATTTCCATATCTGCCACACAAGTTCACTGTACCGCCTCTTCCTGCAATGTAGGATGTCTGGACTTCTGAGAAATAAATTCAAAACAGTAAGAGGCACAGCACAGAACCCTGTGATATGTCACTGGTGACTGATCTTTGCTAGAGATGAAGTCACCCACTTTGACAGTATGTGTCCTGTTGGTGAGGCAGTTGGCTACCCATCTGGTAATGTAGGGGTTAATTCCAAATTGGGAGAGTTTATCTATAATACCTGAGTGGTAGATTGTGTTAAGTGCCTTGGCTAGGTCAAAATAGGTAGTGTGCACTATCTTTCCCTTGTCCAGGACCTTGGTGATTTTCAAAAGAAGTCAAACATGTTTAACAGGCATGATCTACCTTTAACAAATCCAAACTGGGTTGGGTCCAGAGTTTGGAGATTACATATGTACTTGTTAATAAGGTCCATAATGAATTTTTCCATGGCCTTGCAGATGAGACTAGTCAAAATTATAGGCCTATAATTCCAGGGTTGGTTGATGGTCCCCTTTTGTGCAGAAGCATTACTCTTGCTATCCTCCATTCTGCCAGAATATAGCCAGTTTGCAGGCTGTGGTTAAACAAGGATCCAAGTGGATCTGCTAGGTCATGTTTTAAATCATTTAAAAGGCAAATGGGGATGTTGTCTGGTCCCACTGATGCCATATTTTTTGCCTTGGAGAGCACCAAGATGACCTGCTCTCTTAAGATAATAGGATGAGAAATGGAGGCAGGTATACTTTGGGGGATGACTGGAGGGGAAAGGAGTGTGAAGCTTGCTCCAAATCTTTCAGCTAGCAGTTTGGCTACTACCTCAAGTTGAGTATGGGTGGTGCCATCCATAACTAGTTCAGTGCATAGCTGGGTACTCCATTTTAGATTTTGGATGTAGTTAAAGAATGCCTTGTAATAATCCTTAGCTAGGGGTGCTATTTTTTACTTTGTAATTAAGTACAAACACAACAAACTCTGTCCCAATAATCAAGAAGAAGAATAATCAAGATCAAGAACAACTGACAACAATTTATGCAGTATACAGATTATATATGTATTTATTTTTATGTCTAATAATTTTTATTTAATTAATTTTAAGTTTTGTTAAACAAACATATATATAAAAATATTACAAATGCAAACATTGTGCAAAGCTTCCATATTAAAGGTATATCTACCTTTAAATGATATCCTTAAATCATAATTAACACTCTGATTGAATTAATTATTTATGTGGGTAGGCAAGTGGTTATACTATTTAAGGCAAATAACTGTTGTAGGTGAATATCTTGATAAAGCCTGACATTGATTCAAGCGAAAGCGCTTGATTTGATTTCACTTATTTGTATTTTTCGTCGTTTTAAAAGTTCTAATAAAAGTTTTTTATTGAAGAAATTTGGAGGATTATTTGGTCGGATACATTCTACTGTGCACTTCTTCTTACTTTGTAATTAGCTTTGAAGGACTGGACAAGATCTCTAATATATTTTTTAAGCTAGAGAGGGAATTCTTCCTCTGCTGAGCCAGTTCCATCTTGTTCTTGGACATTGGACATTAGTTTCCTTCTCTTGTTGTATGGTCTGTTTATACTAGGGGTCCACCAGGGTGGCTTGTTTTTTTTTTTTTTTGGCAAGACTTCGTTTTATTCTGGTCAGGTACAGCAGATTCTATAGCACTGCTTAGGTAGTTATACAGGAGATTGGTGCATACCCCTGCATAGGAATCCATGCTATATGTGTTTGAGCGGGCTGTGAAACTTCTTGTACTATCTGTTAGTAGGAGATAATTCATCTTTGAAAATTTCTTAAGCATTTTTGAACTTGATGGGGTATCTGTTCTTATAATTACATTTAGTGAGACTGATTTATGGTCCAATCTTACCAGGGAGGACATGGGTTACCTATTAGAAAATTGAAGTTACGGTCGACACCATATGATCGAAGTTCCGTAACTTCAAAATTAAAAAAAAACAAAAAAAAAAACAAAGGCAACATACTCTGATGAGTTAAAGCAGGGTGGCAAGCCCCCATGCATCCCTCACACCCCCGCTACTTAAATATACCAACTCCGAGATCACACTTGAATGCACTACGGTGCAGAAAGGGAAGATTTCCCTTTCCTACACTGTAGTGCTATCTCAGAGTTGGTATATTTAAGTAGCAGAGGGTGTGGGGTGTGCAGGGGGGCTTGCCCCCCCTGCCTACACCCTTTACTTTTTTTTTTTTTTTTTTATGTTCATTTTGAACATTTCAGTTTTTCAGTTGTTCGATCATTAAAGGATGACCTTTAGTGATTCGAACAATTGAAAATTCGATGTTCCAACAAGATCCCAAGGACATCACAAAGGGGTGGGTTCAATGCTCTCCCGTGTTAGTGAGCACTATGTCCAGGACATTTGAGCCTTTTGTGGGTGTGCTGACTAGCTGTTACAGAGCATTTGCACTGACAAAGTCCAAGAACCTGTAATCCAGCCTGTATGTGGTCATGTATACAATCAATGTTTCCCAGTTGATTGTAGGATACTTACAATTACCCATGAGTAAGGTGTTGGGCTGTATAGCAAGTGACTCCAGTAAGTCCAGGAATGTGGTATCATTTTCCTATTTCATGGTGGGGGACCTATAGCTAGCTATGATGTGGTAAGGGTCTTTGCTTAGAGTTAATTGGACATGGATTAGCTCAAGAGAGTCATTAATGTCATGGTAATGTGTCCATCATATCAGTAAAGTAAACATTTCTTCAAGTTAACTCACGAATTTTACATCATTTTGAAGTGCTTCATAATAAATTACAATATTTTTATTATTTTGCTTACTTTAAAAAGTCCACAGTTTCCTAAGTCATTTGCCACCTGACTCAAGTAATCGTAAGTTAATATGGCAGCCTTAAACAATTTGACATAAGTTCAGATCCCTTTCCATGTTTTGTATACAGATTAAGCCCCTTTATGTTTATCTTTATGAATCTCAGTAATTTGTAGATATAAATGTGCACAGCCATTATGCATATAACTTGTTTGTGGCTGCTGTAGAACATGGGTTTGGCTTAGTAAGAACATGTTGTGGACAGTGGCGGAGTCGGCAGCACTTGTCAGCAGTCCACAGCATTCAGAGGGAATGTGCTGCTAGCCACATACATGCTCAAATATGAATATATTTAGAAAAAACAAAACAAAAGTGGGAATTCAATAAAGCCTACATAGATTACTTTTCCATGTCGGCATAGTGGCAAGAAGCTCACAGGGAAGTAAGCAGCCATGCGATCCAGTAAATGGATCTGAGGGCCATGCACTAGTGTGAGAACACGGAAGTGTCCATGGCATGCAAATCACTTTATGAGCAGGTGAACTGCATGCAAATGATGGTGCTGGAGTGATCTAGCAAGCAGATAGGCAGTCCTGCAGACCCAGTGTTGGTGTCCAAGGTGTACACAGAAAAATTCCATGTACATGATATAAAAAAGTGATCAGGGGCTGTAAAAGCCCAGTTAGAAGGACAGAAATAGCATAGTAGACAGAGATATGTACAAAACTATCCCCTATGTGTCCAAAACATAATGGAAAATAGTTTAAAATATATATTTTTTAATATTCATATTATATTTGAGCGGCCGTTATGCAAAAAGAAAATATTTAAAAATGTAAAAACAAAAAAATAATAAAATATACGACAATAATGCATTATAGGGCCTTGCATGGAGTATGTACAATGGTAGATTTCTGTGGTTGCTAAGGAGGCAGGGTCTGGAATAGTGTATTTTCCTGGTTATGTGCATGGATCTCTATGCAAATGAGTTGGGATTACTGAATAGCAAAAACGGGTATCTGTGCCTGCAGATCACATCTGTGTAGCCCCAAAACCATATTGTTGTTCACAGAAGAGGTAGCTGACATCAAGAGGGGGTGTGTCTGTATTTCTTTAAGCACATTGAAGCTCAGCAGCACCTGTTTGCTTGCTGCCCCACTGAGCTGAGCAGGGGGTGTGTCCAGTACCTGCTAAGCTTTGTTTAACTTCAGGGCATGTGTTGTAGCTAGTTTGAGCATGTTTGCATGATACACCATTGTGCAGAGTGTGCCCATCTATGGTGGTGTGTCCACTGAGTGCTGAGCATTGTTTATATCTGTGGTGCAGGTTTGTGCACTACACCGCAGTGCTTAGCAGGGAAGGCTTTTTTAAATAAAGAAAAGAAAATTGCCTGGGAAAGCCCATCATATATAAAGTCAATGCTCATGCTGCTGCTGACAATAGACCTAGACTGAGAAGGAAAAGAATGTTCAGGCCCAGGGTAACCTTCCAGGAGCTACATGAGCTGGAGATTGTAGAGCACTACAGGGTGGGCAGGGACATATTACAAGAACTCACTGAGTTCTGCCGCCCTCAACTCAGACCAAGAGCCAACAGAGGGGAACCCAACCCAGTGGAAACAAAGGTATGTGTAGCCCTCAGGTACACTTAGCTACAGGTACTTTCCAAAGACCAACTGAGGAAATGATGGGGGTCTCACAGGCATCAGCATCCAGGGTACTCCACCAGTTCCTGAATGCCATGCTAACACATGCCAGTGAGCAAATTTATTTACCCCACACCCCTGAGGAGAGGGCTAACAGTATGCAACTCTTCTACTATGTAGGACACTACCTGAGGTACTGGGTGCCACAGACTGCACTCATGAAAACATCAAAGCACCACTCAGTGAGGAGGGTAGAGTCTTTGTCAACCACAAGGGGTATCACTCCATCAACTGCCAGGTCATGTGCAATGTCTAGGGTATTATTATGAATGTGTGTGCTGGCAGCCCTGGCAGTTATCATGACTCCCATATCTGGCATGCATCACAGCTGTACCAGATGTTTGCCAGGGAGGACATCCTATACAGCCATCTACCGAGGGATGCTAGCTACGCAATGGAACCGTGGATGATGACACCCATCAGAAATGCACACACACCTACCGAAGAACACCATAATGAGGCACATGCACAACTCGAAACATCATAGAGCATGTGTTTGGGCTACTCAAGTCATGGTTCTGGTGCCTAGATATATCTGGTGGAGCCCTGGAGTACACTTCAGCCACATGTGCACAGATGTTTACAGTATGTGCCATGTTACACAATATGATCCTGTGGGAAACAGCTGTGACAGGATCATCAGAGGAAAGGGATACACAGTCCCCCACCAGTGCCTAGGTCCCCACAGCCATACCCACAAGAGGACTCAGAGGAAGAACCCCTGAGTCTCCCTGTAGGCAGACGTAAGTGTGTCCAGTATATCCTGGCCTTGGCCAAGAGACAACGCATAGCACATGCACTGACAACCACCTTACTCTGACTCTTACATAGTAAAAAGGATGCCAGCAAGACCACACAACCTGTACCTAACCATGTAGTGGCTGTGTACTGTGTGCATCAGACAGAGTCAGCCCTGCAACATGGGTCTCTCAACCACTGCATTTGCAAGTTCCTATACAACTGCAGTAATAGTATGGTTGCAAGGATATATCAGCAGATCACACAATTCCAGGGCTTTCACAAAGAACCCGGCCACATATTATATTTCCACAAAACCCAGGGGTCACAGCAGGGGGTCACAGTGTATGTCTCTATGCTGTTGATAGTGTGAGGAGTTAAGCTTCACTTTCTGGAGGCTGGTATGGCTCACTGGGCTAAGGACATTAGCATGGTTGATGGTTCGAAGCTGGCTGCACCTGCAAATTCTGCATGTGAGTTACTCGTATGGTAGGAGTCCCACAGACTGTTATAACACTGTAATCTGTTAGTGCAAGGAAGCTGGACAAAGCCAGAGAAAATGAGGGACAGAGGTCCAAACCTACAGACATTATACATGCTCTGAGTAACCAAGAAGGTGGCGAGTATAACAGCAGGTTGCAACAAATCAGATTAGCTGCAGTATGTAAAGGCCATCACTTAAGTGTATCAGTACTTACAACAATTCATTGGTCTGCATTTTATAGTATATTAGCGTAAAAACACAACTGTATGAGGAACAGGGCAGACATATGGGGTGGAATGCTGGACATTCTGCAAAATCATGGACAGTGAGAGGTATGAAAGCTGTCACCCTGTGTATGGTGTCACATTATGTGCCCCAGTCACATCATACCTCTCTGTGGAAATTGATAGTGTGAGCCCATAACAAACTATGCATCTGTTACACATTATTTTTGTATAATTGTATTGTTCCTCCTGAGCTTGCACTGAGAACATGTGTTGTCAGCAAGTACATGTATAACTTAACTAGTGTGCTTCTAGGGATACTTGTGAGTTCAGACTTCCACTAGCTACTCTTCTTGGCTCTTAACTGTTTAATCATATTTGTAATCACAATAAGGCTAAGGTATTACTAGCCTATTTATAAAGTCTAGCGTCAATTTCTAAGTTACAAGTGCAGATAAATGGCAGATAATTCAGTCGCAGTGCCCAGACTGCATATTACTTTGAGACACTGCTGCATTATTAACTGTAACTATGAGTAAACTGCTGCTGTGTCATGTCAACATAATCCCTGCTATTGCCGTTAACATATTTGCTTAATTTGTTCTGTAAAACCTGTGTTTTTCACTGCTGTATTCACTTATACTGCACTTGTTACTGTTTTAATTGTGCTACATGCTTACTGCTGTGCATCTTATGTGCTGAAACTGTTGCTGTGTTTGCCATTATTATCCCTACTGCTGCCTTTAATTTTTACTTAATTTGTTCCTGTAAAGCTTGAGTTTTCACTGTTGCATTCATTTATGAAATTACTGCAGCTTGAATTGTGTTAAACCTATCTACCTCAGTCGTTGTTTTTATCTTTTTCCCAACCCGTTTCATTAGCTCCTGCTGCTTTCTCCATCTTACTTACTGGATCCTCTCCGAAATTGCTAGCTACTTTTTCTGTTATATCTCCTTTCTCCCCTCTCACTAGTAAAAGTACTAAACTAGACCTACGTTTTTCTCCCTTACAGCTTGCTGAGTCTTGCGTTTCCCACCTCTGAGGTGTTTCTCCTCAAAATCTCCCAGAATCACCACCTCTGAAACAAAGTGAAGTGGAACGTAACCAAGTAAACCTAACAACATAACGTGCTGCTTCCCAAGACCTAAAAGTGTATGTGAATTATCTACTGTCCCACCTCCACTGTTTTTGTTTAATAACTCTGATTAGTGTAGTACCCCTTCATGCGTCACTAGCAGCCTGCAGAGGTCTCCATTTCCCCTGTAGCTCCCACTTTTTCTCATCTACTTATCCCAAATGCAATTACCATTATTTGTCACTAGGTGACAGTGTTACCCTGCTTGTTATTAACCATATCTCCAAATAGCACCAGTTCGTGTCAAAAACTAAAACTTTTTCTGTCATTTCTCTCAATATTTGGCTCTCAGTTCTAAAATAAGCCCATAGCTGCATCCCAGTATACCCTTACCTGAACTGGCTCGTATGCTCACTGCCTGTTCTCTATTTCACTGATTGTTCATGGTAGGCAACATCTTCTCCTTGACTCCCACCCACCCCCAGTACCTCTACACTTATAGTTACTAAGCCACACCCATCTCCTCCAACATCCAGTTAACCTATCCACCCTACCCATAATTACTTAATTACTCCTTCCAATCCAACCCTTACATCTACTCTACCCCTCACAGTCTATTACATTTACACTTCAATATAACTGTCCCAATACCTTCTCAGCTCAAACTTACCCCCCAAATCTATCAAATATAAATACCATGCCTGTCAAACCCGTCACTTTTCTAACTCTAATACTTATTCTTATCTCCTTATCCTACTTATACTATCTTACCAGACCTGTCTATGCCAATCACACTCCTCCATTTCACTCAACTATCTCATCCTCTTTCCAGCACACACACTCCTCTGTCTGCATTTCCCCTAACCACTACTCCCTCAATAACATTATGCTCTTCACCTATAAACTCATACCCTACCACAAAAACACTACTCCAATCAATAACAGCCCCATCTCAACAAACTTCATAACTTATAAACTAGATTCTAAACAACCTAAATACCTCTTCTTCCGCATTCACCATTTTATCTCTATCCTTACATCTAGGGACATACACTCAAACCCTGGCCCCTCTCCTTCACACATCTCTTCCGCCCTATCTCTAGATCCCACCATTTCACAGTATTAAATACTCAGAGCATATGTAATAAAATCCCTAACTTCCATGCCTGGCTTTTCCATAACAAACCCAACATTCTTTCCATTTCTGAAACCTGGCTTAAACCACACATAAAAGACTCAGAAATGACCCCACCCAACTATTGTGTTATCAGAAATGATAGAACATATAAAGAAGGAGGAGGTGTTGCTCTTCTTTACTCCTTATCCATCTCAGTGACCCCTTACACCAAACATATCCCCAAATTTGGTAATGCTGAATTAATTCTAGCCCTCCTTCAAGTAAACAAACATAAATTTGTCTGTATTACGATCCTCTATATCCATCCCGGAGACAATGTCCCAATCCTCGAGAACATTCTCTCCTGGTTCTCAACCAATATCACTAATGAAACTATAATCCTGGGGGATGTTAACATTAACTGGGACACAATTCAATTACCTACTAACTTTCTAAATATAAATCTTTATAACTTCACTGAATTTATTAACTACATAACCAGACCTTCCAAAGACTTCATTTCTGGCAGTACCCTGGACTGGATTCTAGTTTCCCACCCTCACTGCATCTCCAATAGTGGTACCCTTCCAGATCCACTGGGTGACTACCTTCTCACTTTTGCTCATTGTCTGCCCACCTTCCTACAACTTTCCCACACCTACACCTCTAATCGGTACCTAAAAAAATGTAACCTCAATGCATTCTCTGATGCATTAAAAAGTACTAACTGGAACCCATTCAAAACTTTACCACTGGAAAATGCTGTTACCTACTTCAATAAAACCTTCTTAAACTTACTAGACTCCTTCACTCCCTGGAAAACAAAATGCACTAAAAGTAACTCTGTCCCTTGGCTAACTAAGAATACCTTAGCAACCATGCGACTCCATGATAAAGCTTGGAAACACTATCATAAAACAACAACTATTACATTCCTTAATGAACACAAAACACTTTGCAACAAAATAAAAAAACTTATTAACTCAGACTGCAAAGCCTATTTTTCAACTTTCCAAACCCATCACAACAATAATCCTAAAACATTCTGGGATGGAATCTCCTTTCTTCTTAACCCAGGTGAAAAAGAGGACCCTTGCCCTGACCCAAACGCTTCTGACTCGGATTTAGCTACTCAATTCAACTCATTTTTTATTGATTCCATATCCAAACTAACATCATCCTTCACTGATAACCTTGCTTCCCCACAATAACCTCCTCACATCCCCTTCTCCGCCAGTATCTCTAGCTCCCAACCTCCTCCCTTTTCTGTTAACCTACCCCCATCTCTACCATAAAAAACTTATTCTAAAATTGAAACCTTGCTCTAATGCACCTGATGAAATGCCCTCCTACTTAATAAAGATAGCCGCAGAAGCCATTGCCTTCCCTATCTGCATCTTAATAAATTGATCAATTTCAGAATGCTATGTTCCCCAGCTCTGTATTTCACTCCATAAAGGTGGTAACAATAATGAAATCTCCAACTTCTGTCCCATCGCTATCTTATCGCCTATTTCAAAACTTCTATAAAATGCATTCACCTACATCTCCTACCCTTTCTAATAAACAATAACCTTCTTACTCCCACCCAGCATGGATTGTGACTTAGCCATAGCACCACCATTGCTCTCCTCTCCTACCTAGAAACCATAAGCAAAGCCTGCAACTCTAGTCATATTGTATCCACCCTCCTCCTAGACCTCTCTAAGGCCTTTGACATCATCTCTCATAACCTTCTTCTTATTAAGTTCTCTAAACTAAATATATCCCACTCCTCTATTAACTGGTTCAGCAGTTACCTATCAAATAGGCAACAAGCAGTTAAGTGGAAAAAAGCTACCTCACCATTCTTAAACACTCCCACAGATGTGCCCCAAGGCTCAATGCTAGGCCCCCTTCTATTCAATATTTTCATTAACTGCTTTTACTAATGCCAACCTCATCCAATATGTGGATTACTCGACAATAATCTGTTATGCAACCTCCATTTCTTTATTAACAAAATTAACCCAAGATGCCTTCTCCTCTACAGAACAATGGATGCTAGATAACCACCTAGCACTAAATGCAGCCAAGACTAAACTAATGATATCCCCCCTCTAAAAGCATCACCCAGGACAAAATCTCTTTCTCTATCACCAGCCGAAATAACACTCCTCTTTAAACAGTCTCCACTGCTAAACTGTTAGGAATCCTCATCGATGACCAACTAAAGTTTGATAGCCATATTCATGTAAATATCAAAAAAACTCACAAGAAACTTGGCATTCTTTATTGCCACAACCGTTTTATCTCTCCCTCCACCAGACTCATTCTTGCTAATACATACCTCACCCCTTCCCTCCTGTATGATGCCTCTGTCCTTACCAATCTGCAATCCTCCCTCAAATCAAAACTCTCCTCCTGTTACTATAAAATTTCAAAATTTGCAACTGGCCACAGATCCAATACCCAGAACTGCATCTCCTTGTGCCAACTGAAATGGCTTGAACTGCCCAATTATCTTACCTATATTCAACTTATCCAAGCACACAAACATTTTTTTGCCCCTCTCTCTGCCCCTCCCTTGCCTCTACCTTCCAAATGCATCTTCCAAACAGATGCCTTCCATCTAACTTCCAAAATCTAATAGAGCTACATAAACCTGCCAGCCCTCCAGGCAAACATCTTCTATCCTTCTGCTTAGCACATCACTGGAATTCTCTTCCACCTCTTATCTGTACCACTAACAGTCTCTTTATCTTTAAAACTTTACTTTACTCACACCTAATCTCACAATGGGAATGCTCTTGCTCTCATCCTACATAACAACCTACTATAATTCTCTCTTTACCAAACATATCTGCTAATAACCTTCCTTAGCCCATAATCTCCAGAAGGAGCATGCATTCTTTATAATACCTTAATGTGTACATAAGGGAATTTTTCATGCATTTGCTCCATCAAATGCCAATTTATTGTAACTGTTGTTACCACATATTTTCTTTTTCTAATGTCTGATTAAGTGTTTTGTCAACTTTGCAATGATTGTTATTTTGTAATCTTGTAATTCTGAAATTTACTATATTTGTATTTACTGGAGCGTTCCTCCCCAGGACTCCATTGAAAATGAGCTCCTTGTGGCCCAATGGACCATCCTGGTAAACAAGCTGTAAATAAAATAAATAATAAAATACCTCTCAATCTCTTAGAGCAGGGAAGCTGGATATAGTCATGAACAATATTGGGACAAAGGCCCATATATAAGGAGAAGGATTAACTATTGGCCAAACCAATGTGGAAAGTTGGTAGAACAACAAGTCTTGCATTAGCATGAATCTTCTGATGTGCATGGAGTCAGTAACTCAAATGTTTCTCATCATTTCCTAATATCAATCTATAATGATTTGCCCCTAATATGCCAGAAATTCACAATTCCCTGTAAACATATCAAAGAGATGACGCAAAACTCTATACATTCTATTACAATCTGTACAGTTGATAGGTATAGGTCGCATATTATGTTCAGCAAACAGCTGGGGAATACCTTGGACAAAATATCGGGGAGGTGCTGGACTGTGGAAACAGTTGCAGCAGACAATTGGCTGCAGCACACAAAATCCTGCACTGGAGTACAGGTAGGTCTGGCCTGGAGTCACCTTGTAAGTACTGACAGTCACACTGGGCATGCTCCTACACTTAGCTAACTTGAGGCCATGTCTGTTGCCTCATCTGCCCAAAGAACTGCTATGTGGAAATATGTATGTGCATACAGACAGCTACTGTATGTATAAGTATCTGTCTCTACCTATCTCCCAAACACATGATTACCCTAACTATCTGTATATGGCACATGTATATATGATAAAATCTCTCTCTCTCACATATATATATATTTATATATATATATATGTATATATATATATATATATATATATATATATATATATATATATATATATATATATATATATATATATATATATATATATATATATATAGCTAAATAAATGTGTAGACTGATATAGACTCTCCATATATATCTACATAACACAGTTACATAACGTACACACACAGCAACAGTTAAGATGACATTCCTGTTTATATATATATATATATATATATATATATATATATATATATATATATATATATATGTGTGTGTGTGTGTGTGTGTGTGTATATGTGTGAGAGGATGTACGAATGTCCCCACATACACGCAAAATGCTGGGATTATCTGCATCTACATATCACAACAGTTGTCTGATGGTAACAGACCAAGGCTGCAAAAGCACATAATCCACTCACCCACAGAACCCTGTGCCTGCGGAATGTCACCTTGTAGACAGACAGCAGTGAGCAGGTGGTGTAATGTGCAATGGTTGCAACGCAGGAGTTGGACAGGCCATATTCTCACTGACCAATTGTCCATCTACAAAACTGCAACTGGCCAGACATGGTGATACTGGTAACTGTACACACATAGCAGGAGTATGAACAGATAGCCCACTCCTGGGACACTAGATACAATAACAGCATCAAGCAGGTTCACTCTGCAGGCCACACATGCTGTGTAATACAATGCCACTTTGCATAGTACCTAAAACTCTGACTGCATCCACATACGCAGCAGGTATAACCTGTGGTGTGTGCAATACGTACTGCGAGCTATAGTGTCTGATAGTAGGTAGGTAGGAGTTCTAATCCCACATCAGCTACTTTGTTTGTAGAAATTTCCCCTACAGCAGTACAGACATGCCCATCTGGCACTCGTCTGTGCAATGGTTATTAATTTTATGGCCCTGTGACTAGCATCTTCCTCAACATTGCCCTCCCTTACAACACCTGCTGATGTCATCCACCTTAACAGCACTGACTGGCAATATAACATCAGATAAGCTCTGTGACGCATGCAATAAGTATGTCATGTTGTAGTTATACTAAAAATAGTTAGGGGTTCTATTCTCACAACAGACAACACTGTGTATGAAAATATCCCATTGCAAAAGTGAAGACATGCCTGTATGTCCTATCTCTGTATAATGTTTATACATTTTAAGACCCTGTGACTACCTGCCAGCTTCTACACTGGCCTCCTTTACAAGGCCTGCTGATGTCATCCACCTTAACAGTACTGGCTGACAATTTAATACCAGATAAGCCACATGGTGCATGTAATAAATATGTCATGCTATAGTGTGTGCTATTAGAGTGGTAGGTGCTCTACTCTCACAACAGAACTTTCTCTGTGTGTGTGTCTGTGCTTCGACAGTGGTCTCCTTTAAATGGCCTGCTGATGTCATCCACCTTAACAGCACTGGCTGACAATCCAATATCAGATAAACTTGGTGGCACATATGATAAGTACATTGTGCTATAGTGTGTACTACCAGATATGTGGCAGTTATAATCTCACAACAGGCAACTGTGTGTGTAAATATATCCTGCTATAGCAGTAAAGACATGTCTGTATGGCCTATCTCTGCCCAATGGTTCTACATTTTGAGGCCTTGTGACTACCTGCCAGCCTCTACAGTGGACTCTTTTACAAGGTCTGCTGATGTCATCCACCTTAACAGCGATGGCTGACATTCTGCTATGAACACCTTCAGGAATGCATGGATCATGTGATCCCAAATAAAACCAAGACCCAATCCTCCAAAGGCAGACGTCCTGTCTGGTGGACCCCAGTCATAAACAAACTATACAATAGAAGGAGGAAGCTACTAAATGATAGAGCAAAATCCCAAAAAGGGAAGGCATCACTGATCAGTATTAGCAAAAAACTACGGGCACTCATAAAATTGTCTAAGGCCAGCTTCGAGAGAAAAATTGCACATGACACTAAGGATAATCACAAGGCTTTCTTTAGTTATGTTAGGAACCTGGGTGGTAATTCCCAGATATGCTAAGAATTAGTCCAAAATGACAAAAATACACTGAACCCACAGACATTGCCAACATCTAGCTGACAGGTTCAGCGCAAACTTCTCCCCACCAAAGGGCAAATATCTATCCCAGCAGAGTGCTGCCCCTGACATCTCAGATGCACAGGTAAGAGCCGCCTCTCCAAAGCAAAAACACAGCATCAATGGGACCAGGTGGTGTGCCGGGCTGCAGCCTACATGAACTCCAAGAAGAGCTAAACGCAAACATAAAACTACTGTTCAATCACAGCCTTACAACAGGATATGTGCCCAAAGAGTGGCGTACAGCAACAGTGGTACCTCTCCATAAAGGTGGTGCCTCAACAGATCCTGGAAACTATCGCCCCATAAGCCTGACTAGCTTGGTCTGCAAAGCTATGGAAAGGATCATCATGGACCTCATAAATAAAGATATTGGGGACCTACAGATACTGGATCCTACCCAGTTCGGCTTTGTTAAGGGCAGATCCTGCCTCTTAAACCTGGTTGATTTCTTTGAAACAGTCACCAAGGCCATTGACGAGGGAAGGTGGTCCACACAGCCTACCTGTACCTCTTATAAGCCTTCGATACAATACCCCACTTAGGCATTATAGATAAGCTCACCAGCTTAAATATAAACCCCTATGTCACTAGATGGATTGCAAACTGGCTCAAGGACAGAGGCCACATGGTTAGAATTGCTGGAGCCATGTCAGACACCAAACCAGTTACAAGTGGTGTCCCACAAGGCTCAGTCCTGGGATCTCTCTTGTTCGGTATATATTTCTCAGAGGTACAGGCCAACACGGAAGGACTGTGGCTGACCAAGTTCGCAGATGACTGCAAACTGGGCGCCATAATCGACTCTCCAGCCGACACAAGCATCCTCCAAAAGGGCCTCATAGAAACAGACAACTGGTGCCAGAGCCATGGCCTCAAGCTAATTGCCAAAAAGTGTATAGTCATCCCCTTTGGCAAAAACAAAGTTCCCACAAATTACCACATAGGTGGTAATCCATTAAGTACAGAAGAAGTAATTAGGGACCTGGGGACCCAAGTTGATAGCAATCTCTCATTTGACAACCACGTGGCCAAAGTGGTTAGAAAAACATTTTATATAGAACACCTAATCATGAAGGGATTCACATCTAGATCAGGGGAGGTCATCATGCCTCTTTACTCATCCCTCATCAGGCCCATAATTGAGTACAATGCCCCTTTTGGGATGTACCTTACCAGACACCTGCAGCAACTGGAAAGACCCCAAAAGTACCCCACCAAGAGGATCAAAGGGCTCAAACAGATGCCATATGCTGCCTGGTTAAAGAAACTCCAGCTCTACTCAGTGGCATACAGCCTGTTCAGAGGCGATCTGTGCCTGACATATAAAGCCATGTCCACCCGGAATTAATGGACATGCTGCACCTCAGAAAATCCAAATCCCATCGAGCTACACACTCGAGAGACTTGAACCTCAGCACTGAAATAAATAGGACATGCTGGAGGGACAGATTCATAACCTAGAGGCTCCCTTCACTCTGGAATAAAATCCCAGTCCAGGTTAGGCAGAGTCCCTCATTGACTCTCTTCAAGAGGAATCTTGATGAGTGGATGGGAGATCGTAGGTTTCCCCCTGGTATCACTTTTATGTCACTGTTAGACAGAGGCACAGTATACTAACCTCGAAAAAGGGCATAGCAAAATAAATTTAAAATGGGTGGCGAAAGACAAACACATTCTGGCTAGGCTTATAAATGCCCTAGGGCAGATAGCCTAGTATGAACCTATGAACCTATGAACCTATAAATAAGATCCATGGTCCATACAATATGCACTTTGTGGTATAGTATGTTCTGCTACATAGGTAGGGGTTCTAATCTCACATAAGCCAGTTTTGCGTGTATGTACAAATGTATTCCCTTACAGTAGTATGCACATGGCTATATGGGCTCTTTATGTGCAATGGTCATGCATTTTACTGCCCTGTGACTAGCTGCTGGCCCTAGATAACCCTCATCTACATAGCCATAGCTGTTGTCTGCCACCACTTAAATTTGTATGTATGGAACACCCAGGTGACACTTAGCAAGGGTAGCAGACCTTGTCAAAGAGTATGCATGCATGATTAGGGTGACTGCCCCCATTGTCCTTGACACACTGTTCGCACATATACAGTTGTACCTTGTCAATGTCATATTTCTGCTGTGCTGCCATGCCATCCTATGCTGCTGTATTGCTTCCAAGTTTCCATAACTTAGCCACTCAGATGCCTGGAACAGAAACATGCACAGGTCTGTTAGACAACAGTCATTCTGTAACACTACTGCAAGTCTAACATCATGCAACAAAGATACACAAATTCTGATGTGCAGTCATGACAAATGATAGCATACAGCACCTGTCATGGCCCACATCTGCCATGGCATAACAATATTGCATTACACAAGTACATGTAAATTAATATAGTCACCCTGTGCATCAGACACATATCTGCATGTCCCCTGTATCGATGGCATGGATGGCAGGGATGTGACACAGGTATCATCACATGCACAGGGTCTGGTGTTGGGGTGCCAGAGGCCTAGGCTATGCCAAACAGTTGACAGCATGTGCGTCTGTTGGTGGTTAGATGGGCCATGGAAAGGTGCTGTGTGTGTCTGTTGGTAGATTGCAGGTAACAGTGATTTTTGAGTGTATGCATGTACACAGTCAAGCACAGTGCTAACCCTACAAGTGTGCATGTTGGACAGCTGTGGACTGTACATGGCAGAGTGGACAGTTCACTGTCTCTGGCCGCAAACACGAGAACTGGCCCTGCCAGGACCGGCATTATGGTGTTAGTAGCTGATGGTGAATGGTGTCTGCTAGTTCACTGCCCCCCACGGGACTGCCCAAGACCACAGTCTCATGGCCTGCCATGTTGTGGTGTGGACAGCACACTTCCTTCTGTAGTGTTGGTACTGCCACTATGGGAGCATTAGTGTGCATGGCCACGTGGAGTCTCAGCAGATGGTGTTGCTGACCTATGTCCATGTGTCCGATGCCCTACTCTGACCAGATGTTCCAGCATAGACAACATGCAGTGAAAGACTGACCCTGTCTCAGCCCACCGTCTGTTCACTATATCAGTGAAAAGATACATGGTGTCATCAATGTGGTTGCAGCAGTTATGGATGTCAGACTTTGCTGCAATCATAATCCTCTGCACCCATCTTGTGTTGTGTTCAGAATGTGCCTGCACCTCCAAGATGGACCGCAACATGCAGCGAGTGACTTGTGATGTGACACCTGTAACAGGTGGTGGATGGGCGCCCCTGTCAATCTGCCTGTGTGGGACGTTACCAGCTCTCTGGCTATGGCCAGTGTCCACACTCACTGATGCCATAGTTGCCACACTGTCCTGTTCAATGTCACCACCATGTGACTGTCTGATATCTGTGGTCTCATGGGACTGGGTATGTGTGGGCATACTGACTTTGTGTGGGAACAATGGGGGAGGAAGTGGGATGTCCATCCCTGGGACAGATTCAGCCCCAACAACCCCACCTGTGCCTCACTATGGCCAACATAATCATCAGAGTGCAATGAGACACTGACATCAGGTTATGAAGTTGACAGACTCCAACTCCCACGTTCACCTGTGAGGAGGAGGAGGAAGACAAAAATCAGTACATTACTACCTACACTATTATTTATGGCAATCCACACAGACACATACAGGTGAGGAGCCACAACTGCATTATACATCCCACATCTTATTAATGATCCCATGCACAGCACACAAACAGCTACATCCGGTTAATGCTGCCAGTACAATACACCTGTGAGGTAAGCAATATGACAGTGTATCTGATAGACTTACACCTACACCTAAAACCCAGTGCACCTATCTTGAGCATAATATGCCAGTTGTACTATCGCTGTCTCAGGTATATACCATCTCCCTATTGTGTGTGAACAGGCATCTTGGGGTGATTGTCTCCTGTATAGCAGGCTGCATAGTCCTTCTTAACAATAAGTACAAATTTGTTAATGTTCCTGCAAATGCACAGCTGTGATTACCCATTCAATGCACTTCAGTGAACTGCTTCGAAATGGCACATACAACTATTCTACCCTGGCTAAGCATAACAGTTCTGCCTAGGGCAACATGGCAACCGTTAATATTCTTAGGTTATATATGATCTGTAAAACAACAGTATCACACTTACCAGGCGCATGATCGCAGACTCTAGCCACACTTGAAGTACATATGAAAATGTGAGGGAGAGTTATTATCAGCAATACCAAATGTGCATTGTTACAAGGCAATATGTGCATATATCCACATGTACAGTAGCTAATGTGTTACTGCCTACATTGCTGACAGCCTGATTATGTGTGTCCAACTGTGCATTAAAACCACCAACCCCCAATGCAGAGAGACTTGAAACCCATGTACTGGTATGCAAAGCCTGCCACAATGACTGATACAGTATTACACTGATGAACACAGTAAGCTTACCTGGATGCTCCACTGATGTGGGTGCTGGGGCACCCACCTCCAGGATGTATGGGGTGATGGATGCCTGGGAGCTGGTGGTTAATCCCAAATTCACCAGGAATTCCTCTGTGGCCGAAAGTGGTTATTCTGTTTCAGGTCCACCACTGGTGGCAGCACAGAAACTGGCCACAGCAGCTGCCCTTTGCCCCATTCAGCATTGACCATATCTGTGGTCTGGTGTTGGACCTGCTCATAGGTCCTGTCCTGTTGGCCAATTTTTTCTCAATTTGGTTGACTGCCATGACAAGGTCAGCCTACAGTGCTGCACATTGGTCACAATGTTGGCGACTCCTGTACAGTAGAATGTGATGATGCAGTCTGAGGCCATCCAGGGTAACATTATTTTCTGTTGGCTGTAAATGGTAGATGCCTCCTGTGATACATCATTCCTGAAAGACAACAAGAAGGGAATACATCATAGGACTAGATACATGAACATCCACTATGTACAGACCCTGCACAACCAAAATGGGCTGCATTATCCACCACTCCCTCACACATCATACCACACAGAATATCAACACGCTACATGTGTGGCTATCACCAAGATAGTAGCAATACTGGTTATGTCCCTGTGTGCCGTGACAGAGTCTGCTGTATGTCTCTACACCCATCACTCCAGCTACTGTGGTGGGTCCCCTACGGGCAAAGTTCCACTACTATGTCATACAGCCACTGTCAGAGAAATAGTTGTATGCTATTACAACTATATGGGGACAGTCTAGCAACACCAGTGTGCCATAATGACAGACAGCAATGCAAACCTGCTTTAGTATATCTTCCCTGTAGGCATCATACCTCTCCACTACACAGATATTTCCAGAATGTGAACGTATCCCTCATAGATATGATCCTTTTGGCACACAGATATGTGAATATTTGACAGATGTTTGGCAAATCATTGATGGTTGTTGTCAGAATATAGATAATCTGGCTGTCACATGCCAGACCCCTCAGAAAACATGTATTCTACAGTAATATCTGTAGTCTGGTCATAGTCTTACTTTATATGGCCAATATGTATACTCTGTCACTGAGATGGGATCTGTGTCCCCCATTAATTATGACTATGACCTGAATTCCTGATGTTAGTGGTTGACAGGTATATTAGCCATAGCTCTCAAGCAATGAGGTATCAATGTCAACAAAACAGTGACCTAGCTTGAGTACATCAGGGACAGTGAGTCATACCTTTACAATGTCAGAACTATTTCTATGTGACATTGACAGACTGAGAGGAGGTGAATTACAGTACATAGTTTCATATTACAGCTGTGTACACCCTTACTTACTTACTGTCAATATGTCTAACTCATAATCCACTAACTTTTCTACAACAGCCAACTGTTGTAGGAGGAAGTAATAGGGGCAGAGCTGTAATTTGATTAAAATCAGGGACAGTTGTGAGGCATGCCTGTAGCTGTTGGACAACATAGTATCACCAACATGTCAATACCTTGGATGTACTACAGGCCTACTGTTGTAATCCCTATTAACCATACCTCCAGCCTCCCATCTGTGTCCCATTATATGGGGACATGTATTACATACCTGGTAGAGTGAAGTAATTCTATTTTGACCAGAACATCTGCAAACAGCTTGCAAAACCATTGTCTATCTGAGTAAAGAACATACAGACCTGTTCTCCATAAGCAGTTAATTGTATTTTGTAGGTAATGTTCATTAACAGTTAATTGCCTGTGCACTAATCTGTGGCTGAGACTTGCTAATTGCATCCAAAACAGCTGGGTTGCACTTTCATTAGCCAATGACATGTCACCACAGTGCAATATTTATGGGCTTCATCTAGGCCTTGGCCCCTTTCTTAGTCTTTGAGATGGACATTAGTGAGGTGTGGAGACTGCAGCATCACAGAGGGTAGGTACAAATACTGTCCACTGTTGAGATTTATGAGGTATGTCCACAGTTTTGCACGATATCTTTGGCCATTGTTCCATGGCTTTGTTATTATCTGGCAGTTCAGTGGTAAACACTGTGGGTTGTGGTCAGTAAGGAGCGAGAGAGAGAGACATGTGAGTGTCAGACTTCATACCCATCAGAATAATCATACTGATGCAGTAGCTGCTATTCTATCAGCTCACTATCTTTGCAGGGGCAAACTGTGAAACATGTCCCTGTTGCTGGACTTTTGCCCCCCCCACACCATTTATGATTGGTTTTTTCTGAATCCCTTGTTCTAAGCAGTTGTGACATATGGTAAGTCTGTAGCAGCTAGCTTAACATACAGCTGCATATGTTCCAGGCTGCAGCTGTTGCTGCAACCTAGAACACATGGGGGGAGTGTGAGCACTTTGGAGGACAGTAAGCTGTACGTGTAACTGAGGCATCCCTTCATACAGGCCTTTGACTTGCAAACATGGGTAGCAGTTAATTCAGTTACACCAACCTGTATGGGTTAAAATTGCATGACTCAATCATTACTTGCAGTGTTCACAACAATGTAATTGAAGTGCAACTCACTGGATTTGAACCCAGAACTGTGGGTGGCAAAATGCATTGCATGCAAAGCATTTAACAGGCTGAGCTACTGAGTCAGTGGTGCAACAGGTATATTTGCAATACATATGTGCATACATACAGTCTTGTGACACAAGTAGTCTGCATCCATCATTATGTGCATAGCTTTCAAAGGCAGTTGCTCTGCAACATGGTCCCAGTTGTACACATGCACTTTGCCATTGCTGCCTTAGCATCAGTGTTTAAAGATGTTGCTGATAAAAGTGCACATTTACCTGCTATCCCAGGCCTCATGTACATCCATTATTATTTATTTGGCTGTGTATTGGTGTACTTTTTGCATCAGAGTCCCATGGAAATTCCCATTTTTCCCATTAGATGTACTTGCAGTCTGTAAGTGGCAATCAGTATATTTTGCTGGAAACACGTGTTTTAATTAAGAGCTGAGGGGCCTAATGGGATAATGCACTATGCTTATAGATGACTGGGGTGTGGGTTCAAAATATGACAGGGCTTGTTATTTTGTAGATGCGCCTAACACTGTGAGAAACACATAAGATCATTAAGGCACATTAAAGTACATTTAATCAGGTTTGTGCAGCGTGCCTCATTGTGACGTGCGGCTTAGCTCCACACAAACTCACAATAAATATTTAAAAAGAAAAGAAAAAGGGGGTGAAAGGACAGTGGTGAAATGCGGGCAAGCAGGGGGGAAACATACTGAAAGGCAGGTAGGGATCTGCAGGAAGGGTGTAGGAAAGAACCATAGCTTTCCATTTCTTGTACGGCAGCAGCTGATTATATTTACATGTTTTGTATATGAATTTGGACCCTCAAACCCCTGAGGGAGGGGTGAGGACAACATTAATATGTTGTCAAGCCAATTGGACCTACTTAGTTGTGTCTAGTGGACATGTGCAAAATGGATAGCTATGTATGGGGCGATAATTTTTATGTGGGACAGGTACCCATTTTTTTTTTGTTTTTTTTTATAAGAAGAGAGTGGAATGTTGGCAAAGGGATGTAGGTACATGTGGGGAGGTAAGTTGGGTAGGAGAGGTTGATTTTGCAGACAGACAAGGCAGACAAGACAGCATACAGGGGTGGTGTGTGACACATGAGGGGATAAATATCTTGGATGGGGAGGGTGTTGTGGAATCAGAGATGCATGTGCCTCCAGATGGCAGCAGCATGACTGACATCCCCACCCATGGGCAATCAACACTGCTTCTCCACTGCCCTGAAGGTGGTTGTGTTGGAGGCTGGGCACCAGGGCCACCAGGCTCCACAAGGTTGCTGAGTCTGTCCTAAATATAGCACAGGCATTGTTCATAGCTCCTATGACAATCCTGTGCACCACGGTTGGTAGTTGGTCTTGGGTGACTAACGCCCCTCCACCACTGCTCCCATGGGGGGAGACAGGCTCCGTCCCTGAGGTAGTTCCACCCGAGGGTGGTGCAGGGTTAGCAGACAGGGCACCACTAGCCTGGGTCTCAGATGCCCTGGTACTCAATGCCATGGCCTGCTGAAGTAGGGTAGGTGGATCAGCAGGAACTGGCCTACCCTGTCTTGCTGTGGTGATAGAGGTATAGCAATGTGTATAGGTTAGTTATGAACAAAACATTTTGTTAGTTATAACACCATGCCAGAACATTGGAAATAACCCATTAACATATCAATGCATATTAAATGGAACACAACAATAAATAACATAGCAGTCAGTAAATGAACAGCATACCAGTAACAGTTATGGCATAAGGCCAATAACATAGGTAATTCAACAAGATATGTCAATATGTAACCATTGTAATACATAACAAGAATAAAACACATGCCCCAAAATAAAGTTTAGAGAACAACATATGTTCATAGTAAACCATAACCAATGAATAACTATAATAAATTTAGATGAAGATAAGGAGTGGGGAGAGAGAGAGAAATACAGTCCATTAATACTGGTATAGGCAATATAACTTACAACAGTACTGCTATCTACTTTGCAGTTCTGTCCTTCCTTTATGTATAACAGTGCCCTATAGCTGCTGTAGCATGTACATAACTGTCAAGCTGTCCACTTGGGACAGTATGGGTCAAGCAGTAATACCTGCAGGTACACAACTACAGAGAACACTTACACATCAGGTGGACCTATATAACTACCAAGATGTACTGTGGACTGATGTAGTGTTAGTGTGCTACTGACATAATCATGTTGATGATACATCTATGACAGAGGAGTTATGCAACAGTAATGACATTCCGCAACAGCGTGACACTTGAGAGACATGTATGTGTACAGTACAGAGAGTAAACAACTATCATGTCTTGCTTGGCAAGCATGGGGATAAAACTTCAGCAAACTTTCACAGACATTCCAGGCATACAGCCATACCAAGATTGCACATTATATTTATTTTATTTTATTTTATTATTATTGTACTTTTTGCCTTTATTTTATGAAGCCTTATCACATTCCTGGTCAATGCTGTTAACAGGCTATTACATCTGAACACACAAATTATTTATTCATAATAAGGGCTACCTCACCCATTTACCTGTATTTTCTGTGGAGAGAACATCTGTCATCAATACGTAACTGATTAGGTAATATTTATTACTACATGGCACTAGATTCGAACCCTGGTCTGTGTGCGGAAAAATGTACTTCATACAGAGCATTTACCAAACTGAGCTACCGAGCCACTGCTGATTACTGACTGATGGATATTTGTCTAGAGCTCACCTGGAAGCAAAATATGAACTGGTAATAGTACTACAGTTTTACACTAGACTGCAGTGACAGATGAGCACACATGCATGAGATTCATGTATGACAGAGATACTAGGTAAACTATACAGTACTAAATAGAATGCAGGTGTACACAATATACTGTTAGTGGTTGGAAATATCTGTGAAGTCCACAAGCCATACCAGATTATTGGGTTGGCTACCTCACTCATATACAGTTGCAGACAGTATATTTGCAGTCTACAGCTATTACACTGTCATACTTGCCCGCAGCACTGTACCTCAGAGCCTGAATGCATATAGCTGAAATGCAACGGTTAACACAAGACAATCCTGATATTAACAATATACCTTGAGTGTTATTACTATTGCTTCAGCTGTTATTGCAGAACAGGTGTCACAATGCATTTCTTGTAATATAGCTCTGAATCTACAGGTATTGCATAACAATCTTTATTAGCTATACCTTGAGGCAGATAGTGGTATTCTTTTGTGTTTTTATTTCAGAGCAGTTGTCATAATACATTTCATGCAAAACAGCCCTAATTACACACATATTGCACAGCACAGCTTCATTAGGGGTACCTTCATGCAGTTACTGGTATAGATTCCAGTCTTTATTGCATAACAGTTGATGTAATGCAGGTGTTGCAATACAGCTGTAATTCCACAATTATTGCAGTAGAAACTTTATTTCATTTAATTTATCAGGATTAATGCTTCAGTCTTCCCTGTTTATTGCACTATAAGGGCATTCTGGAGTCCAGGATCATGGTGGCAGTAGTCACTTTTTGCAGTACAGGTCTACATCCACAGTCATTGCAATATACAAATCTTTACTGTATATACCTATTGGCAGTTAATGCTTTACTCTTTCTTGTTTATTTGACTACAGATTGCAGATTAATATGTACTCACCACACTCACGGTGCAACCGGGCCAAGCACCCAGCATGCACATCTAGGTTGCAAGCCCTCTCCTCTGCAGCTGTAGGGAGAGAAGCCCACCATTATGCATATATGTTTATCAAACATTCAGATTAGGTATTGGTAAAACAATGGTAACAGTACTTACAAACTTGTGGGACATTCCCAGCCAGAGCTTCCCTGACCCAGGTGTCCTGAAGATCCTCCTTCTGACACTTTAGGTCATCATAGTGGTGACAGACCTGCTCACCTGTGCTGAGGGATACCTGTAGCACTAGTGAAATCACATGCCAGCTGGTCACAGGCCTCTTCCATGCATTCTGAGCCCTGGAACTGTCCCTGCAGCAGCCAGTCATCATGGTCTTTCACCAGGTGTCCAACCATGACCCTGGACTCTAGAATGCCCTACCGCTGCACCAGAACAGAAGCCTGCACCATCACCAATGCCACCCATAGTTACTGCACAGTTCAAACTCCAAGTGGTTATGTTGTATTCCCACCTGTTGCGGTTAATATAATCTGTTTTCCAACCCTTACATGCCATTGGGAATTTTTTATAAATGTGGTGCATCACTTGGCACCAAGCAAACCAACTCAGCTGAGCTGAGCAGTGTTTAAACAGGCAATGCTTAGCAGTGCTTAGCAGTGCGCAAACCAGCTAAGCAAAATCAAGCAATGCCAAGCACTGCTGAGCAGTGCATAAACAGAGATTGTTTAAGCAGTGCTTAACAGGTCTTAGCAGAGCTTAGCTGAGTGCAGCAGATCAGGGTTGAAAACAGTCACAATATTTTGTCTTTTGAAAGTAAATGCTTAATTTCCCTTCTCTGTATTTGAACCCAGCAACTACTGCACATTAAGCTGTAACTATAACCACTTGGCTCCATGGGCATGTGGAATGCTGCTATACTTTTATATATACCTCTGAGCCAGCTTTAAGCACTGCTAAGCATGGTGCCAGATGCATGGAATGCTTATGTGATAGCAATTGTCTATACAAATGTATGAGTAAAATAATAATCTGCACACACACACACACACACACACACACACATATATATATATATATATATATATATATATATATATATATATATATATATTTGTCTGTAAATAATAGATATCTGTATGAATATACTTATAATTATCTTATCATGCATTTATACAGAACGCAATATGCATTTGCATTTCCACATAATAATTTCAATTTGTATTGCATTATCTTAGGTAGTAGTTAAATTACATTCAAGCACTTTTTATAAAGAAAGGGTTTTGTTTCTGTAGGCTAGAAAAAATTTATTAGTATAGCAATTGTAAAAGATAGTTATTTCTTCTACAATATTAAGTGCACATACGAGACAGTTGAAGCCTCAGAGACTACACCCTATTTGGAGTGGATGTTGGGAATGAGGAGTGGAAGTTGCAGTGTTAAGTGAATGTTTGACACATACTTCAGTGAGAAATAACCAGTTGTATTACTTCTACATGTATTTTTAACTCATCCCTTGATATATTTAAAATTCTTAAGGAAAAAAACTATCAAAGCACACACTTTTGTACAGCAAAGGAAATGAAAACTTCCAGGAATTGCTAATTCATTTTCTGTATGTGAACACTTTCTGGTTGAACACAACAAATAAACAACAAAGGCAAGGGCAGTTTCCAAACTTTATGTGTTAGCGCTTTTGTTCAGTTTTCATACATGAACTTCTTTAGACACATTAAAAAGGCAAATAACACCAGTTAAATACTCTTGATACATTATGAAATCATAAAACCAATTGAAATTTTCAAGTCATACACCCTCTCAGAAAAGACCATAACATAAATGTCTGTCTGTATATATATATATATATATATATATATATATATATATATATATATATATATATATATATATATATATATCACTACGTTCTATGCAAAATCACATTAAACAATATATAATATTATTCTAACACAAAAAATAAATCCATTAAATATATTATAATATAATATGAGAGGCTCATCACCTTTCTAGAGATTTAAGTTTCAGAATACATTTCAGGCAACATTGGTCATTAAGACTTGGATATGTATATGGGTTGAGCCTCAATTGCCAGGCCAGTTCTTTTTCTTCCAATCTCAAGGACCAAGGTCCCCCCTAACATCTTTTCTTACTTGTTCAATAACTAAGTAAAAAGAAAATTAACTAAATAAAGAAAATAGTGACGTGGATTCTCAGTTATATGTTTTGCCAAGGCTCTAGTACAAATCTGTCTACTGATGTTGTACTGATGTTCATCATTTCTTTGTTTTAAATGTCATTTCATTTTTCCTACATAAAACATTGGCATGCTTGGCAAATGACGAGATACATGACTCCACAGCTATCACAATTAAACTTACCCGTAATGTCATAGGTGCGGTTGTTAATACAGAACCTACTAGTCACTTCCACGTATTTACAAAGTTACATCTGCCACATTTATACATCCTGCAACTTGTGGGGACAGCTCTAATCCTTCTGTCAAGTATGTTTTTCAAATTATACCCCCTCTTAAACACCATTGTGTGAGTGGCCCCTATTTTTTGTCTAATAAACGGGTCATTCCTAAGGACAGACCAATTCTTAGTAAGAATGTTTCTCAAAAATTTGGCATCTAATGAGAACGGGGTGTTAAAATTCAAAGAAAAATTATTGTGTATGACTGGGGAAGTAGGGGGAGTTTGTAATGTACTTAATAAAATAGTTGATGTGTTCTCGATACTAAAATCACCTGTATTAAGGGTTAAAATATCATTGTTAAGGATAGGTTTAAACCAACCAGAACTCCTTTTCCTACATACTTCATTCCATAATTCATCTATTAGGTGTGATGGGTACCCCTTGCCATAAACATTTCCTTAAGTAACTCACACTCTGATAGGAAATCATCTTCCATGTAATCATTCTGGCCACTCTCACTAGTTGGCCTTTTATAACTGCTCTTTTTTGGTGGTATGGATGACAGTTCTCAAAATGGAGGATGGTATTGGAGTAAGTAGGCTTCTTATAGATTTTAGTCACATATTTTCCATCCTTCCTATCCTTTGAAAGCCAAACATCTAAAAATGAAATATGGTCAGTATTAAAATCTGAAGTGAACTTAAGAAAAGGGTTTAGGGAAGAAAAAAAATCTACAAATTCATTAGCAGCGACCCTATCCCCTTTCAGGATGATGAAAATATCATCCAAATAGCATGTATACCAACAAATATTATTGGTAAAAATAACACTATTAAAAAGAAATTCTCTCTCCCAGTGGGCCATTATACAATTGGCAAATCTTCCACTGCAGGGGGAACCCACTGCCACTCTGGTTTTCTGTAGAAAATATTCACTTTTGAACAAGAAAAAAATGATTGGATAATATAATGTCCAATAAATATTCAATCAGATCAATGTCCTCACTTGGAGCACCTTTTGAGTGTAAAAAAATCTTTTACCCAGCCAATGCCTAACTCATGTGGGATGACTGTATACAGGTCGTTGATGTCCACAGTTAAGAAATTGTAATCTGCACTGAAATCCAGTGTGTTTAATGTATGCAAAGAGTGCCATAAGTCCCGACAAATTTGTGTTTCCCCCTCCGAATATTTTTTTGAGTTTCAGAGCAACAATTTTGGCACACCCATAAGTTATGCAATTCCTGCCGTCAACTATCATGCAAAAGGGAGGGTCCAACAGACTTTTATGGATCTTGGACAAGCTGAAAATAGTCGGCATAATGGGAGCAGTGATAGTAAGATAGTTAAACACATCACCATCAATTCTAGTGACTATAAAAAGATCATTGATAAAGGATCTGATGCGCTGATATGCACCATTTATTTCATTTAATGAAACTTTCTCATAGGCATCAGTATTTAAAATCCTCATCATCCTATCAACATATTCATCCTCAGTCATGATGATTAACCCACCCCCTTTGTCCGGTTTTAAAACTCTAATTCTATTAAGTTTCAGCAGATTCAAGGCTTCACTTTCATCTCTGGTCATATTAAATTTAGCAGCACAATGAACAGGTTTACTTAAAAAAGACCTAATATCCAACTCACATGTTTTCTTGAACAAAAGAATGCTATTATTGAGTGGTGGATTAAATATGCTAGAAACTCTAAAATCACTTTGTAAGCTAGTGCTGTCTAAAATAATATATGTAGGTTTAACTTGCATGCAAAAGATTTAAGGTCCAATAAAGTGTTAGCTAAATAAACACATTTAGTTGGAACAAATGACAAACAACTCCTTACAATGCATATACTCAGCTTTGGCAAGGCTGCTGTCAGCCACCTAGAAATACACCTCTGGGAAAGGTGCAACCCAGTAATCTCTGTAGCATGTCCGGTAACTGCGTACTGCTGGAGTGTGATTTAGAACTGTGGGAGGGTTCCATCTCCACCCATGGCAGTTTTGGATGTTTTGTGTGTGTTTCAATGTCTGTGTACAGAGCAATGCATTATAGGCTAGTCACTTGCATTACATTTCAAATGCCCCACTTTGGTAATCCTGCTGATGTCATTCATTGTGAAATGCACCTTTGGGAAAAGAGTCTTCTAGTAATCTCCGTGGTGTGTCTTATAACAGCTCCATGCTGTCGTGTGATATAGACCTCTATCAGGGGTTGTATACCCACCCATTTCAGTTGTGGCTGTTTTGTATGTGTAAGGAGCAATGCATTTTAGGCTACTCACTCGCAGTACATTTCAAATGCCCTACTTTGGTAATCCTGCTGATGTCATTCATTGTGAAATACACTTTTGGGGAAAGAGCTTGCTAATAATCCCCATGGTGTGTTTGATAACAGCTCTATCCTGTAGTGTAATATAGAACTCTATTAAGGGTTCTATACCCACAAATGTCGGTTGTGGATGTTTTGTGTGTGTCTCACTGTCTGTGTAGGGAGCAATGCATTTTAGATTAGTCACACTCACTACAGTTCGAATGTCCTACTTTGGCAATCCTGCTGATGTCATCCAATGTGATATACACCTTTGGGAAAAGAGTACTCCAGTAATCTATGTGGTGTGTACTATAACTGCATAGTGCTGTAGTGTAATAAATTAGTTAGATAAGGATTCAACTCCCAGACATAACAGGTGTGTGTGTGTGTTTGTAACATGTATCCTGTGGAGAGGTGGTTGTGAGTGTGTGGCCTTTGTGGAGCAGATTTTGCATATTTCTTATATGGTGGCCCTACTATATATCACAATGTCCACCATACAGGAATAACAGATGTGAAATATCTGAGAGGCTGGGGTGCAAAGCCATACCCATACATGTATGTGACATTAAGGCCAGGCAATCACAGTTAGCAACCCCAGTATTACCCAGAGCACACTCTCACCCCATGTCTCATACGCACATACATGCCTAGGCAACAGCCAATATGTGGGTAGTACACTGCATATTGGCCATTGATAGTAACTATGGGGTGATATCTGTGGGCTACAGAGGGCATGGCACGTACATGCAGACAGTGCACCTTCCCCATGTTCCCCAATGGACACCTAAAACACCTGTGGTGCCATCACATGTGACCCACAAAGGACATACCATGCCTGATAACATGCCCTGTATTGACAGATGCCACTGACACCAGAGAATGTCATTAGCATGCTATCAAATTAGGTGCAGGGTAAACCTGCTGCCCATTACCAGTTCCTGTCACAGGTGGCCAAGACTGGCACATCTGATGATAATCTGTGTTCACAACATGGGCCAGACACCCCAGGTACAGTTCCACATGTCACTGTACATGCATGTGGGAGGTGCGCACATCCCAGACACCGTCCATGTCATGGTCTAAGGAACACATACATGGCAAGTGATGCACAGCATTGGCCACACACAATAGTCACCCAGGTGACTAGATGGGGGATACAGTACCCATCTCTGTGGGCAAATGCAGACACTACAGGCCTGAGCCACAATGCAGACCATCGTCATGTGGACTGATGCCAAGGTATATCCATTGCCTAGCCTTGTACAGCCGTCTGGCACAGTCAACCACCACACACTCGTGCAGACATGCACCCATGCATGTCAGTACTGGCACCCTGTGTGAGTGTGTGTGTCTGTGTTGTATGGTGCGTATGTTCACATCCACACTCCCTACAACCCCCCTGGGTATACTGACACATGCTGTCTGATGTCAGACACCTCCCCATATCCTTTGCCCATACAACCCCCCACATGACCCTGTGTGCTGCATGTGATACCTGCACAGTGATGTGTTGTGGCAATCCCACTACTGATGAGTTGTACTCCTGGCCCTGCCAAGTGTGTCACTGTGTGTGCGTCCCTGTGAGAGTGTGGCTGTGTTGACGATGGCACCTGTTCATGTGGACAGGTATGTGTATGTCACCTACCGTATAGCTACTGTATCCCTGTTGCAGATGTCAGTCACCATCACATATATGTTCTGAGGGATCCCCAGTAGGTAACCCATGTGGTGCATCCAATGACTGCATAGAACTGTGATAGCACTACATAGTCGTTAGGGGTTTGATACCCTGTGCTGGTAGATGTGTGACACACATATGCTTAGGTTGTACTCTCCCACCAGTCTCTGACTTGTCTTTGACTCTGTCTGCCACTCCCACTCCCTCTCTGGTGGATGTGGAGACCTACACCTGCTTTGCTTAGCAGTAGCATGTGTATTTTAAGTGATGCTCAAGATCAGCTGATTGCCTCTGCATGAATTGCAGCCCTCCCCTAGCTGATTGCATATGGAACAGCTGTGGTAACATTCCCATATTCAATTGCATGGAAACACAATCTATTATCTAGGAACATCATGGTGGTGTTGGCCCTTTCCATTCACTGTGAGCAGGAACTAGATCGGTTGTTTGACAAACAGCATCTCAGATGGATTGGGGATTTACCTCTAACAACATACACTGTGAAAACAGGGCAACACACAGGAGGGGGGATGTGCCTGACCTGACTTCAGAATATAAGTGTTGCTATCTGGTGTGTGTGGAGATGACTGTCCTACATGTCTTAATACCTGCCATGTCAGTGCCATGTTTATGAGGAATCCCCATCTGCAGGGTCATCTGCAGACTGGGCAGTGTGTTGTGCCTTTGGTTTCATGTGTTACCAATGGAGCATCTATCTGTGGACTGCAGAAGGTAGTGTGAGGACTGCAGTCTGTAGATGGTGAAAGCCATAACAGTTACTGGCTTCTTATTCCTCATAGGACATATGTTGCAACAAACCCTGTTACAACAGTAAATGTATGGGGTTATCACAGCAACATGTCATTATTGGCCCTGTGTATGTGCTTCCAGCCACAACTCTGTCCACCTGTGTATATGTCGTGCATGAAGTGGTGCATATGTGCTGTACACCATAATTAGTGTCATCATATCTGTTAACAAGCCAGTGAGATGTCAGACTGCTACACATGTTATGTACAGTAGGGGGTTATATTTGATGACATAACCTGGACATTCTGTGGATGTTTGTACAGTACTGAGGTCTGTGTACTTATGATGAATGTCGGCAGTGTGTGTATTGTTAATATGTACTGTAGCCTGTGTACAGACTGTGGTAGATGTCATTGTTCTAGGTCCCGTCCTACCTGATGTTACATGCTGGTCCACTGTAAGGTACCTTATTGGCGTAAATGTTTGTAGGGCCATACACACACATGTCCCATACCACAGACAGCCATCAGACCAAACTGTGTAGCAGCCCAGTATATGTAGGGTCAGTCTGTGAGTGGCACATATGAGGATGGTGTCCAACAGATAGGCCATATACTGTAATATTATGCTAGCTTAACATATGTGGCTTTGGCTGTGTTCACATTGGTTGTGGTTATGCACTTTCAAACAGGTGTATCTTACCCTGTGCTGTGACATGCCTGTAGAGCCTGTTATATATACAGGTACATGTGCATTCCCTCATAGTAGATGTAGGCCAGTGTTGAGCCAGTCTGCCTGTAGCCTGCACAGTGCATTGTTACATGCCTAGCAGCTTAGTGTACTTACCCAGTGAGATGTCATGTGCAGATACTTGCCAGATGTACTGCTGCCAGGCCTCCCTTAACATTAATGTATGTCAGACAGAGCAGTGGGATGCTGTACAGATGTATGTCAATATTTAGTGGGTAGTATGTGGCCATGGCACCCCTGTACCAGTGGTTATTATGTTTCAGGCCAGTCAGGGGTGTGTGAATGCATAACCTATGGGGGCAAAAGTACTCCAGTCGTTATGTTTTATACTCATCTACATGGCTGTCTACATCCATATTGTCAGGCATGGTACACATGTCTAGCACTAAGGGGTTATGTGTATATCTCTGGACTGTACAGAGTGTGTCAGAATGTCCAGATATATTGGCCAATATCTCTGCTGCAGTCCACAGGGGCATTATGTGCTAGCAGCGATACTTTACTATGATGTCCTTAGGATGTCTATCAGTAGCCAATGGCACACATGTTATAAGCAGATGTGATCTCCAACACACACCATGTCTGTGAAGACAATCCCTATTACAATAGCAATAGTCTACAAATATACCTGCAATACATACGTGACATCCCCTGGCACTGAGAGGTTGGGACTATTGGAGCTGAGGTAGGGCTCCACTCCATGTGCAGGACATATAGTGAACATATATGTATATATAATTATACATATATCCATATAGATATATACACATATACATATCTTGCTTACTGTATGACAACAGTTTTACACATATGTGCCTGTTTTCTAGCCTCTGTCGTCCACCTACATACCAGGCTTTGCACATATGACATGTTGTCAGGAGTTGTTATGTAGTGGGCTGTGTGTATGGCATGCTGTCATTCCTGCCATCACTGCACTACTATTGGGTCCCCCACACACCACACTGGGGGGTTGGGGCCATATATGTGTGGGCTTCACCTACTCAATACATGTGTGCTCTAATGCACTCCAGAGGCTAGTGTATGTAACAGTGGTATATGGCCCAGTATTAGTAAGTCTGGGGGTGGTGCACCATGACTAACCTAGCCTGTTACAACATGTGTGGGTATCTGGGGTTAGCTGCCTTAAGGTATCTGGATGCACATTACCATACAATCCACCTTGGGTGAATGCAGGCCTACTGCCTCCTGCCATACGGAATGTTCTGTTTATCAGTGTGATTGTGATGGTGTCAGTTATGCTTTGTTATGTAACAGATACATCCCATTGTGTCAACTGGGGTCTGTACCCCCTAGGGATTGTGTACAGAGTGTAGATAGAGGCTGCTGAACTATACATCTGCATTACGTACTGTTGGTTGTCTGGTATGCTGTGGCCCAGTCTGTCATTACTAGTGTACTACTTGAAGGCATCAGCATGGACAGCAACATATGTCAACCTTTCCAGACTACTGTCTTAGTATACGAGTTTCAGAGTTGCATTACACTGTTCATATGGATGTCAGTGTTTATACAGCTATATGACATGGCATATACAACTGTCATAGTACACACATAAAGCTTTCACATTCATTTATGCACACCTGCATGTGGTGTTATACCCTCTGATATCTCTGTGGGTATATGTTGTAGGCTATGAATGTCATTTGTATGGGTGGCTCATACAGTTTCCAGTTGGTAAGGGGGTGACTGTAGGAATACTGGCTGTTCCATATTGTGTGCACATACTACATATGTATCTTACTGTACATATCTCTGTGGGTGTATGTGTAGCTAGATATATATCTATATATATATATATATATATATATATATATATATATATATATATATATATATATATATATATATATATATATATATATATATATACACACATATATATATATATATATATATATATATATATATATATATATATATATATATATATATATATATATATATATATATACCTGTATCTGCATATATGTGTCTGATGTGTCTGTGTATATGTATCGTAGGGATGGCCATGTCGTGTCTGGTCCTGGTTATGGGATCTGCAACACTTGGTAGTGTATTGCAGGGGGATGTGCTTTTCTGTGGGGGGTGTACCTATTCGTACCAGGCATTTATTGTGTGGGGCATCTCAACCCCATTAACGTTGCATGAGGACATATATGTTTTTGTTATTTCCCCATTGTTATCTACAGATGTATATATTTACTCACACACTGTTGGAATACATTCTCTGTACTTTTGAATGACTGGGCTGGATGATATGTTTGTGAATACATCAGAGTTATGTATATCTGAGATGGCTTAGTGGTAAACCCCTTTGGCTATGGTGTGCAGGGTTCTGGGTTTGAGCCTAGCAAAAGCTGTTTGCTTTGTTGCTAAGCAGAACAAGGGCAACTGGATACAGAGTGATTAAGGCAATTTTGAGCAGTTGTAAGCAGGTGTGCATGGGTTTGCGCGGAGCTAAGCACTGCTAACCTCCAGTTACAGTTTTTTATTCTCAGTTAGCTTCTACTTTCCTTAATCTGTGTAGGCAATGCTTACCCCCAAGCAAACACACTTAAACATGCTTAGTAGTGCTTATATATGCTTACTACTGCTTATTTGTTCTTAAACCTGCTTACTAGTGCCTTATTCATTATGCCCCTGGCACTTCACATGTGCATTTAATGCAGTACTCCAGTTCACATTTAAATGTTATTTAGTAGGTTATACAGCAAAAAAAATTTCATATACAGATTTCACATGGAAAATGAAATATGCTGTAGTGGGACTCGAACCGGGAATATCTGCTTGTTAGGCAGCTGTTCTGCCCACTACACTATTGCTGTGCTGCTGTATTTGCATATATCTTCCTTGTTATCCTCTTCAGCCTTTTAAGCTGCTTTAACCGTGGCTAAGCGATGGGCACACCCGCGTACCTACAGTTAGCTTTAATTGGAGTTTAAAAAAAAATAAAAGGGTTTCTTTATTTACTTTTTCAGTACTGTTGCAGTTGTACACATGGGGGACTGTTGGTGGGGATATGCAGACACCTATGAGCGATCTCGCTCCTCTTTTAACACTTTCTGCTTTTCTACATTGCAGGGGCGTGCTTATTCTGAGAGCTCTGCTCTTATACACATCCCCTGCACTCATACAAGCTCCTAGGAGTTCTGGCAGTGTGCCTTCATTAATATGCATGGCACGCTGCCGTCCTCCTCCTACACGGGCGCTTCTGTGCAGGACTAAGCAAGTCCTGCACAGAAGATTAGTGAATCCGGGGGAATGTCATTGTATAATAGCAATAACCCATGTCTGTGTGTGGGTAATGTTAGATTTACCCACGGTTGTCTTTGTTTGGTCACTCGAGCTTCACCTTCGTGACCAAACCACACCAACCGTGGGTAAATCTAGCATTACCCACACCCAGACATTGGTTATTGCTTAAGTAATAGATGGTTAAACAAATGCATAGTAAACAAGGACTCCACTGAATGGCATGCATTTCAAGTAAATACTAGTCATATAAATAATATTAAGGGGGAAAGGTAAAATACAGGTAAGCAACTATTGTCTATGTCTTCCCTTTATAGCTGAGGATGAAATTGCCTATAACCAGCTCCAGCAGGAAAGAGCCTCATGGTTGGTTAAAGAAGTTGGCAAGCATGAATATGGTAGTAAAATGCACTCTCTCTCTAGATATATATATATATATATATATATATATATATATATATATATATATATATATATATATATATATATATATATATATAGTAACTGAAGAGCTAGAGTGCAACATTCAGTACATTACTGCAACAAGAGTGAGAGATATGTCAATATGTAGGTGCAGTATTCTGTCTTTAACTGATTAGTATGATTGTATTAATGTCTATAAAGCAATATATTTATATAGCATGGTAAATGAAGAAATGAAGTGTATTCAATACATTACTGCAACAAAGACTGAAATTTATGTTAGTATATAAGTGCAGTATTCTGTCATTAAATGAAGTTTGGTAACAAACTAATTTGTCCAGGGACATCTTCAGGTGGGGTCAGATAAATATAGTAGGAGGAATTGAGAGAGTGGGGGCAATGAAGGGGTTAAATGGGAATGAGGGATGAATGGGAGGAAATGAGGTAAGCGTGGAGAGGGGCTTAATGGGTTTAGGCAAGTGTAACTGGGGGAAGGGATCACATTTTGGCATGAACTTTCTAAGGCGAAGTTACGTTCGAGACCACCTGTAGGTAGTTTGGAAGACAGGGCTTCAGGTAATAAAAGGGCATGGTGGTATTGGGTGAGTGCATTTTATTTTTTATTTTTTTTTCTCCATGTCTGTGAGGTTTCTCCATGGTATGTTCACTGCTTGGGGCTTGATGGGTTATATTGGGTTGGTGGTGGTCCAGTTTATTTGTTTTAATTCTGGGGACTATGAGGGCTTCCTCGCTTTGTAGAGGCTTGGTGGTGATAGCTTCAGGTGGCTTTCGCTTGGGTTTAGTGTTTGCAGGGGGCTGAGTATAGCGTCACTTGTGTGTGGCAAACATGGGTTTCAGCTCGTGCTGTCTTAATGGCTATTTTAGTTGGTGGCTCATTAATGGAAGTCAGTGAGCAATGGTGGTTGTGGTGGAGTAAACATTTAGTGTGTGCTACTTTTTTAGTCTCTCTTTTACTGTTAGTTAGCAGAAGCAGGTTTCTGAGGCTGTAAGATGCCCACGAGTGACTGCCAGTGGTCTCCCATGCACATAGCATGACTACGGCTGTAGGAAGGTTCAGATGTTGCTACTGCTACTTTCTCATTTTATGACCAGATAGTTATGATATGTCTGTAATTAGCACCAGTGTCCTCCCAGTTTGGCAGGCATTGTGCTGCCAGGTCTAACTCTACTGTAGGATGGGAGGAACAGTGCGAGGGGAGGAGGGTCAATGAATTACAAGTCAGCTTTATGCCATACTTGTAACTTATTGGTGGCTTTGTTCCAAGGCTTAAAGGGAAAGTATGTGTCTGAGGAATACCTCTCTGCTATAGCAATATATATATATATATATATATATATATATATATATATATATATATATATATATATATATATATATATATATATATATATATATATATATATATTTAAAAGAGAGACCGTCCCTAGTTTGGGTTGGGGATTTTGGTTCGTTCAACAGATGATTTGTGGTTGCATTGGTGGTGATGGTGTTCCCAGTAGGTTTCAGCAGTTAGGGAGGTTGAGAGAACTACAAATTTCTTTCATGGGCTTTAGGCTGAGAGTCTGGGGGGATTGCTGAGGTAACAGTGTAGTCCACGCATTCGTGGGGTCATTGAGAGAGGTGTGCCTGAGTAACTTTAAACTATAACCTGATTATTAGTGGCTGGGACAAAATCTTGTTATACAATCCATTAAAGTTGACAGAGTTTGCATTTTGGCAGGGGTGCTTCTCTTCTGTTGACTAGTGTGCTTGTATCGTTCCCTCACTATGAGCTTGAGAGTGATTTTATCACTTTAGAGTAGATCAAAAAGATGAAGAAAAAAAACAACCTCTCCCTTCTCTATGTCTGCACGAGGATAAACTTATAAACATCAGAAGAGTAAGTACAGCCCCGACCCCATGGTTTGAAGCATCCACCTGCACAATAAATTCTTTGCTGTAATCTAGACTGAATAACACAGGGGATCCTCCCAAAGCTTCTTTAAGCTTCTGGAATGCTTGCTCACATGTGGAGGTCCACATTACCTTGTCTGGCCTGTTTTTTCCTTGTCAGGTCTGTGAGAGGAGCAGATATGGTACTATAACTGGGGACAAACTTTCTGTAGTACCCTGCTGTCCCTAAGAATGCCCTCACTTGCTTTTTGGTAACAGGTGCAAGCCATGCCTGAATGGCTTCCACTTTGGCAGGTTCTGGCCTGATCTTAACACTCCCCACTCTATGTCCCAGGTAGGAAACCTCTGCCATACCCACTTGACATTTGCTGGACTTAATGGTCAACCCTGTCCTCTGTAGTCTGCCTATCACCTCCGTGACATGCTAAAGGGACTCTTGCCAGGAATGGCTGTAGATGGCAATATCATCTAGGTAAGCAAGGGCAAAATCTCCTGTTCCTGTTAGGATATGATCTACCAGCCTCTAGAAAGTTACTGGGGTATTTTTCATCCCAAAGGGCATCTTTGTGAACTCATACAAGCCAAAAGGAGTAACAAAGGCTGACTTTCTCTAGCACTGGGAGTCAAGGGCACCTGTTAGTAACCCTTAGTAAGATCAATGGTGGTAAGATACTTAGCCCCACCTAGCTGTTCTAGGGCTTAATTTGTCCTAGGCATGGGGTAAGCATCTGACTCGGTGTGACTGTTTAATTTTCTGTAGTCCACACAGAACCTGGTGCTGCCATCCTTCTTTGGCACCAGCACCACTGGGGATACCCAGGGACTGTTGGACTTCTGAATTACCTCTAGTTCCAACATTTCCTGTATCTCCTCCCTCAGAGTCTGTTTGACCCTCTCAGTCACCTTGTAAGGGGTCTGCCTAATAGGCCTTTGGGGTCCTGTATCCACCTGGTGCTGCACCAGGTGGGTGCACCCTGTTATCCCAGTGAACATGCCCCCAAACTCCTATAAAACTGCTCAGATTTCTTGAACTTGGGTAGGAGATAGCTGCTGGGACACTGATATCCCTTCTACTGAGGTGTCAGTCCGAGTCTCACTGAGAAGATCAGTCACCATATCACCTTCAGACTCATCCTGCAATCCACTGCAAATACTCAGCACAAGAGCCTCCCTATCATGGTAAGGTTTCATCATGTTAACATGGTACAATTTGTGCCCCTGCCTCCTGCCTGGCAGTTCTACCATGTAGTTAACATCACTGACCTTCCTTATCACTTTCTAGGGTCCCTCCCAAGCTGCTTGCAGCTTGTTGTGTCTGACAGAAATGAGAACCATTACCTACTACCTTACAACATATGCTCTAGCTCGAGCATTTCTGTCATACCAGACCTTTTTCTGCAGCTGGCCTTCTGCCAGGTTCTCCTGGGCCAAGCCCATGAGTTCCCTGAGCCTTGTCCTGAGGTTTAGGACATATGCCACAACAGACTCCTTGTGAGATTCACACTCGCCTTCCCACTCATCTCGAATTAACTTATTCCCTCCAGTAGAGCTCTTTTGAATGAGTACCTTTAACTCCCAGTGGGTGTGGTTTCAGCCATTAAAAAATAAAGTTACCACCTTACAGTTCTAACCAATACTAATTGACAGAGATCATATATCAATACAATTGTGTTTGCCGTCATATATGCTTCAAGATAAAGTATTCTGTTACCTTGTATATAGCATGGTTTTGGAATTATTAATGCAAATATGGACAGGCAATATTTTACGCCTAGATGCGCAGTAGGAGGTAACTGCAGAAATGCTTGGAGACATCACTTGGTTGCAATGAGTTAAATCTAGAGGTCCTCTCACTCTATGCCCATACAGCAACTCAAAGTGTGAAAAACCCATGGATTCCTGGGGAACCTCTTTGTAAGCAAAAAATAGATGGGGCAAATATTTGTCCCAATCCCTCTTTAACTGGTCTGCAAATGCCCGTAGCATGGACTTCAGTGCAGAGTTTAACCTCTCAACAAGACCATTAGTCTGGGGATGGAAGGGGGTGGTCTTTAGGTGCTTCACCCCACAGTACTTCCACAGACAAGCCAGCAGATCTGACATGCAACTGGAACCTCTGTCAGTCAATATTTCTTTTGGGAAACCTACACTTCTGAAAATCTCTAACAAGGCATTTGTCTTCTTTTCCGCCTCAATGGAGGACAAAGTCACTGCCTCAGGATATCTTGTAGTATAATCTACTACCACTAGTATATACTTGTTACCTGTGGAGCGTGGGGTACTCAGAGACCCCACAATATCCATAGCTACCCTCTGACATGGCTCCTCAATCACAGGCAAATGCATCAAAGGAGCTTGCACCTTGTCTCCTGCCTTGTCTACCTTTTGGCACTGCTCACAGGTCCTGCAGTACCCTGTCACATCTCTGGAAATCCCAGGCCAATAAATGTTCTGCATAATATGTCCCTTTCTACATTTTATGCCCATATGACCTGCAAAGGGAATATCATGGGCTATGGCTAGAAGTGCCAGACAGTAGGTTCTAGGCACCACCAACTGCTGTATCCGCTCACCTTCTAGCCTTCCCTCAGGGGTCCACTTTCTATACAGTATCCCTTTGTCCCAGTATACAGATTCCCCCTTCCCTTGAGAATCAGGTGCCTCACTAGCTACCTGCCTCAGGCCTTGTAATGTAGGTCTGAGAGCTGAGCATGTCTCAACTCTCACTTTGTAACCCTTCCCAGCTCCCCTTCCACAGGAAGTCTTGTATCCTCTGACAGTGGTGCCTCACTGTCAACCTGGGTACTACTACTCACCTCTGCCCTTGCAGTCACTCTGTCCAAGGGACCATCAGTACCAACAAGCAGTTGTGGCTCACCTTCAGTCTCACTGCTACAAGGTAGATCCCCTTCCTGAAGTAGCCACCTCACCAGTCCTGGCTACATGTGTGCAGTCTGTCTGGGTCTCCCCCAGGCTACCAGACTCACATCGTTGTCTCCAAACCTGACTGCGTGTAACTGCATGAGCACATGATACTGCATTATCAAAATCATTCCTTATCAGACATCTACAGGGATATCCTCAAACACACTTACATGCTGGCTTCCTTTTCTACCCTCCACGTCAAGGTGAACCCTAGCTGAAGGTATTTGGAATGGGGTCCCTCCTAAAGCTCTGACTAGAGTAGACTGCCCAGGCAAGTAGTGCTCCTGTGTAAGCAGGCTTCACAATGGTTATGTCAGATGCTGTGTCGCTCTCTTATCAATGGCCTCTTTGCCATTCACTATGGCAGGATATAGGTTCATAGGTTGGTACTAGGCTATCAGCCTTAGGGCCTATACAAGCTTAGCTATAACAATTCCCTGGCTATTTCTTCCCACATTATTTACTTTCCTGGACCCCTGCCTAGCAGGGCGACTGACGTGATCCCTGGGGTGAATTCCCTTTCTCCCATCCAATCGTCAAGGTTCCTCTTGAAGAGGTCCAAAGAGGCACTCTGTTGCCATGTATGGGCAATCTATTCCAGAGTCTGGGGAGTCTCTGGGTCAGGAACCTATCCCTCCAGCATGTTTTGTTTATTGTGATGACAAGGTTTAGATCCCTGGAGCGTGTAGCTCTGAGGGATTGGGATTTCTTTAAGTGTAGCATGTCCAACAGCTCTGGGTTTGACATGGCCTTGTATGTTAAGCAGAGATCGCCTCTGAGTAGACGATATGCAACAGAGTATAGCTGGAGTTTTTTAAGGCAGTCAGCATAGGGCATCTGCTTTATGCCTGTGATTCTTTTAGTGAGTTATTTCTGAGGCCTTTCCAGTTGTTGCAGATGTCTTGAGAGGTACATACCAAATGGGGCATTGTATTCTATAATGGGTCTAATGAGGGATGAGTACAGTGAGACAATGACCTCCTTTTTTCTGGATGAAAAGCCCTTCATGATGAGGTGTGCCACATAGAAGGATTTCCTGACTGTTGTGGCAATGTGGTTATCGAAGGTGAGACCACTGTCCACCTGTGTCCCTAAGTCTCTTATCAAACTTTCTGTGTTTAGTGTACTGCCACCTATAGGGTAATTCATGGATACCTGTTTTTTCCCAAAGGGGATAACAATACATTTCTTGGCATTGAGCTTGAGCCCATGGCTCTGGCACCAAGCATCTGTTTCTGTAAGGCCCTTTTGTAGAGTATCCACATCATTTGGGGATTCAATAATGGCTCCTAGTTTGCAGTCATCTGCAAACTTTGTTAGCCAGAGTCCCTTAGTGTTGACCTGTACTTCAGAGAAGTAGATGCCAAACAAGAGCAGCCCCAGGACTGAACCCTGAGGTACTCCACTTGTCACTTGTCTGGAGCTGGATTTGGAGTTGGCTACTTTTACAGTGTGGGTTCTATCAGTAAGCCATTTAGCAACCCATTCGGTGACATAGGGATTAATGCCCATCTTAGTAAGTTTATCTATGATTCCAGAGTGGGGGGTGGTGTCAAAGGCCTTGACAAGGTCTAGATAGGCTGTGTGGACCACCTTACCCTTGTCCATGGCTCTGGAGACTGATTCAAAGAAGTCAATCAGGTTCAGGAGACAAGATCGGCCCTTCACAAACCCAAACTGGGTGGGGTCCAGTGTTTGAAGGTTGCCAATGTCTTTGTTTATAAGTTCCATGACAATATGCTCCATGGCCTTGCAGATAAGGCTTGTCAGACTGATGGGACGGTAGTTTCCGGGATCCAAGGTGGATCCCCCCTTGTGGATTGGGATAACTGTAGCTCTGCACCACTCAGTGGGCACAAAACCTGAGGTGAGGCTATGATTAAACATGACACTTAGGTGAGGTGCCAGTTCATATTGTAGTTCATGTAGTACACAGCCCGGGATGTCATCTGGTCCCATGGATGCTGTATTCTTGGCTTTAGAGAGTGTGTTTTGTACCTGTGTGGCTGTTATTACTGGAATTTGGCAATCTTCCGGTATTGAGATGGGCCATTTAGGGGGTGAGAGGGTGGTGAAGTTGGCACTGAATCAATCTGCCAGGATATTGGCAATATCCTTTGGATCAGTATATTTAATGCCATTCTGTTTTAGCTCAGAGCAGATCTGAGCATTGCCATTTAGATTCTTGACATAGTTATAGAATGCTTTGTGGTTGTCTTTGGAATCTTTGGCAATTTTATTTTCGTAACTAGCTTTGGAGGATTTTATGAGGCATCTCAGTTTCTTACTGAGGCTAGTAAGGGAGTTTTTTGCATCCTGGGATTTTCCTCTTTTCTGCAAAAGTTTCTTCCTTTTGTTGTAAAGTTTGTTTATGGCAGGGGACCACCAGATTGGTTTCCTTTTCTTGGATGAGAGCATTTTGGTTCTATTTGGGATGGCACGATTCATGCATGAGTGGATGTGCTCGTACAGTGCCTTAGTGTAGGATTCAGCAGTTGAACTTTCAGTTCCCATTTGCATGGGTGTCATGAAGTTTGTCATTTCTGACTTGAGTAGTATGAAGTTGGCTTTGGAGAAGTTTTTTATGGTGGTTTCTTTACTGGGGGGTCGGGGTGGGATGTGGATGTTAAGGGTGATTAGCATATGGTCAGATCTGACTAATGAGGGGGTGACCATAGATATGGAGCATTGATTTCCCATGTTGGTAATGACCAGGTCTAGGATATTGGAGCCCCTGGTGGGACTATGGATTAGTTGATCCAGGGCGTTGGAATTTATGAATTCTAAGAACCGTGCTAAAGGTGTTGGGACATGAGTAGTTTTCCCAGTTAATGGCAGGGTAGTTAAAATCACCCAGTATTAGGATGTTTGGTTCTATCTTAATATTTTCCAGTATGTTTAAAAAGGTGTAGTGAGAATCTTGGGGTATGGTGGGGGATCTGTAGCAAGCTACAATTTGGATTGCAGTCTTACCTAGTGTTAGTTGCACTTGGAGAATTTCAGACACATTGTGTTGGCCAACTAGCCTGGTGGTGTGAATATCCTTGGTGAATATTGACACTCCTCCACCTTTAGTGTTTCGGTCCTGGTTTGTTGGCCGAAAAGTGTGGTAAGAGTTGTAGCCTGGTATTGCAGGGGTGCTCTCTGGAGCCTTGAACCAGGTCTCAGTTACTGCACAGATATCGATGCTCTCCATTTTTAGGAGTGCCTCGAGAGAGTGCATTTTGAGGTTTAGACTTCTAGCATTGAGTAGCATTACCTTCAGATTTTGCATGCTTGTACCTGTTACGGTGGTGGTTTTGTCCTTTGAAGTTTGCCTAAAAAAGGCACTATAGGGGTGGCAAGAGCCTTAGCCAGTAACCTGAATCCCAGGGGCGACAGGTGCAGACCATCTCTGGCAAAGCATCGTGGTCTGTCAATCATGTCATCCCAGGCAGACAGATACTGGATCCCCTTTGAATGACACCATAAGCTTAGCCAATTGTTGAAGTCAATCATTTTATCCTTATATTGTGGTATCATTCTGGGCAAAGGCAGGATGCTACTCAGGGCTAGGGTCATACCTGCCTGGGCCACATGATCCAAGAGCTCTTCCATGTCTCTTTTCATGTAGTCCAGGGAGGTACGTCTCAAGTCATTCACTCCAACATGGACAATGACAGAGTCATATTTGTACTTGTTGTGGAGTGACTTGAGTGCATGCGTTATGTGGCAGATCCTGGCACCCATCAGACAGCTGACTGTAATTTTCTCCTTATTCAACCTGGTGAGAGGGACATCAGTGTGCCGGACTATAGAGTCACCTATGACTAAAGTGTTAGGTACATTGTCTTGCCTTAGGGGCTGTTGCTGGGTGGCACACTGGTGTTGTGAACTATGTGACACATTGGTTGTGATTGGTGTTTGTTTGCGTTTCAGCTTCAGAGGTCTTTGTTGCTTGGGCAGGTTACAGTTAAGGGCCTCTGCATATGTGGATTTAGTGTTGCTATATGTGGGTGTTGGTGGTGTGGGTTTAGAAGGGCTATGTGTTGCTTGAGGTGTAGTGTGGGTGTTAACCTTCTCCTCTTAACTCTTTAGCACAATCTTGGGTGGAGAGAGCTTTGCTTCCATATAACCTCTTGTGGTAGTTTGGTACCCTTGTTGTCTCAAGACAATCTACTATTGGCATTTTGTTCTTCCCACTTACTGGCTCCCTCACATTTTGTTCCCCACCTTGCCTTCGTGGAGATCTATATGCTACGTATCCCCATTGGTTGCATTGAAAACATTTAACCCTAGGTCCTGGATGTATACCTGAGCCAGTGGCTTCCCCTGCTACTGGTGGACTCTGTTGGGGCAGTCTGGGCTGCCCACCATGGGTTTCCTTAGACCCATGAGCATCACTGGGTGCCCCTTTCCTTTGCAGGGATGCCCTGCTTGCTAGGTATAGGTCTCCCTTCTTTCCCAACTCATCTACAGTAGAGCATTGTCTATCAGCTAACCAGATCCTCATGTCCTCAGGCAAAGGGCTAAGGGCTTGTTCCCTCAGCAAAAGGTCTGCCAGCCTTCAAATATGGTGACCTGACATCCACTCACCCACCTATGAAAATAAGTGCTTAGTTCAGCAACATGTTCACACACACTTCCATCTGCCTTGCATTTATGCTCGCAAAACATTTTCCTATAAGCTTCAGGTGTTAACTTAAAATTCTAGCAAACAATTCTTTACAGCATTATAATTTAAGAAATCATTGTCAGACAGTTTGGAAAGTGCATTTACAGCTTTACCATGGAGTAAGGGGGTCAGGAACCGTACACAGAGTCATTGGTTAACATCATACTGTTTACATACCCTCTCATATGTAGGAAAGTATCAGAATTATCCCCCTCTGTAAACTGTGGACGAAATTTACTGAGCTTTGTTGCTTCTGGGGTTCAGTTACTCCCTTCCCCATTACCTCCATGACTCTGGTGATGAATCAACATCTCCTTTTCATGTTGCCTTTGCCTCTCCTTCCCCTCAGCTTCCAGGCATAGCAGTTTCTCATTCTCCTCAGCCTCACTCTCTAGATGCCTCAGTCTCTCTGCTACTTCTATTTCCAAACAATTGGCCTCCAACTCAAGTCTCTTTAGCTCCATATGGATTTTTAAGTCCTCTGCAGAAAAGTTGAGATGTCCATTCTCTGAGTGTTGTACACCTCCACGGCCAGTCTGATCGTCCTCCTGATTGCTATTTCCTGATGCAGCTGTGACTAAAGCTGCAATCATGTCTGATTTAGTCAGGTTTCCATGCATCAATCCTTTAGCCTGGCACATCTCAGCCAACTGGCTCCTTATAAGCTTGTCATAGTCCTCTGTGATATGCTTGCCTGCTCTCCCTGACTAACCAAGCTAACAAAAGAAATAAAACAATTGTGATCTGAACTCTGAATTTTCACTGCGTGGCTGATTTAGAGTACAAAAACATCTTCAGTGATCAATGCACCCAAGCTACAGGAATTCACTATCCACACCACTACAAGCCAATTAATATGTGATGTGGCTAACTCACCACTATCAAACAATTAATATTTGATGTGGATATCCCACCACTGCCAAACAATTAATATGTGATGCCTGTGCACTGGCCCAGTAATCAAGGAGCCTCAGTCCTCAACACTAGCACCAGTGAAGGGCGTCCACATTGGGAGGATAAAAAGTACACACACAGTAAAGTACAATTTCTCTTAAGAACACACAGAGATCACAATTAGTCTGGGGCTGGTTTGTCCCTTTCTCTTCAGATCCCCGGTAAGACTCCCCACTGCCACAGCTATAGGGTAGAGATCTCAGCAGAGTGGTCAAGCCAAAAACTCCAGCACCCTCTCTGTCCAACCAGTGCTTTGTGTTCCTGCTCAAGTAGCTGACACACACACACGCACACACACACACACACACACACACACACACACACACACACACACACACACACACACACACACACACACACACACACACACTTTGAGATATGAATTATATACAAACACATAGACACTCCAGGGGAAGGCTGGCACAGGTTCTCCAGCTATGCTCCCTTCTGCCCAGACTATAAGGTAGTACTGAATACCACTAACTATCCTTATCAGCTACTATAAAGGCCCTTACCAAAGGGTGTCCAATTCTACTGTGCAATGTTATTATTATCCAATTGGTAAGTGTGACTAAGACTTGAAGGCTATTTAGGAGTGGCCTATACAGTGTCACCAAATACATGCAAGTACTCTTAACAGTTTAAATATCTTTACACAAAAAACAGCCACACTTAAAAGCTTTAAAATATTTAATAATAAATAATAAAAACACAAGACATTACTCGTCAATTCAACACAGTGATAACAGAGAGTTCAGAAATCACAGGAAAATACAACAATATTGTAGGACAGTCTGACATAAATATATAAAACTGTTAGACTAATCTGGCTATATTTCTATCTATCTCTAAGAGAAATACTCAGATCTGAATAATTTTACTTACAGAGCAAGGGACAGTGCTGGTAAGTTGTTAACAGGTCTGAAGACATATACAAAATGCTATCCTTACTTTCTGAGATAGCCCTTAAATTGATAATACACATTACTGCTGAGTCATTTTAGATTTCATCATTCTTGTTATGTCTGCTTAAGTTTCCCAGGCTGGCGGAACTTAAAATTTAACATTTCTCTTTTGATCTGCACCTGCCAGGAAACCACAGCAATAAAAGACACTTTACATGTGAAATCTAGTAATTTATCTATATCTTAAGACAATATAAATAATGTTTAGCTGCAGACATCCTGTCTTCGAGCTTGAGATCAAATACAGTCATAAAATCCTTTACTTATCCACTTTTTCTCCAGCAGAATGCACTGGGGTTACATTTCTGAAGCTTAGAACATGACAGTTTTCTTACATCTGTGAAACTAGCCTGTGGATCATATTAATATTTACAATGACAGAATTATTTATACAATTCTATCTGGCTGGGCTGGCAGCCCCTCAGTTTTTCACAGGTAGGTAGTGAGTATTTGGTTCATACAGTGGTTATGCTAGCTGCTGAATCTATGTTTTGTTACTTTAGAAGTGGAGAGGGATCAATGGTTTGCTTTCAGCATGTTAGGCAATTGGTTATTTTCCTTATTTATGTGATAGGGTTTTGGGGGTGATGACATGGATCCTGTTTGGTTAGAGAGGATGTAGTCCACTGAATGATGGCTTAATGCCTTTTAACAGTGGTTGGGTGGAGGTTTGGTCAGAGAGAGGGGGAGCAGCCTGGCCAGGCTGGTTGGTGGAAAAGAGGGGCAGGATTTCCCTCTTCTGTTCCCCCTTTGGTGTTGGTTTGGAAAGGAAAGTGAGCAGCTGGACACTGCTTGATAAAAAAATAAGCAAGTGGATGTAAGCTGCTTATTTGGTTGGATGTGTAATTCAATAAATGATAAATGAAGTGAGTGGTGGTACGCTGCTTCATAAGTAAGCAAGTGGAGTTATGGACACTGCTTACTGGGTCAGGATGAGCGAGGTCACACTGTTCTTGTTAATGTTACATGAATGTTATGCACAACTATACCATGTGTTGGTTGCAATTAATAAATATTGGTTAACAAATTATGTTTATGGAAATATAATAAAGGTTGTCAAACATCATTTGGTGTGATGTGTTTATTGAAGGGGACTGGGAAAATGAAGTTTGGTAACAAACTAATTTGTCTAGGAAAATCTTTAGGTGAGGTCGGATAAATATAGTAGCAGAAATTTAGAGGGTGGGGGGTGAAGGGGTTAAATGGAAATGATGGATGAATGGAAGGAAATGAGGTATGCATGGGGAGGCGCTTAAGGAATTTAGGCAAGTGTAACTGGGGGAAAGAGTCATATTTTGGCATGAACCTGCTACCTGCCCTCCCTCCTCTTTTATGGTGGAATAGTGGGGATTGTGGTTATTTTATCAGTCCGGGTAGGGCGGAGAAGAGGGGCAGGCTTGTCCACTTCTGTTCCCCCTCTGGTGTTGGATGCTCACTTCAATGATTTTGGAAAGGAAAGTGAGCAGTTGGGCACTGCTTGATAAGTAAAATGAGCAAGCGGAGTTAAGCTGCTTATTTGGTTGGATGTGTAATTCAATAAATGGCAAATGAAGTGATTGGTGGTATGCTGCTTCATATGTAAGCGAGTGAAGGTATGGATGCTGCTTACTGGGTTAGGATGAGCAGGTCATGCTGTTCCTGTTAACGTTACATAGGTTTATAGATTCATAGGTGTGTGCTAGTCTAAAGCCTAGCCCATAGGATTAACCTGGCTTGGTACCACCCGACCTTAGTTCCCAGTGCCTCTGTCGAGTAAAGCCACTGGAGTGATCCCTGGGGTAAAATTTCTATTTCCCATCCACTCATCAAGATTTCTCTTGAAGAGGGCCAGTGAGTTGCTCTGCTTGACATGTATGGGAAGTCTATTCCATAGCCTGGGCAGTCTCCGGGTTATGAACCTGTACCTCCAGCATGTTCTATTGATTGTGGTAATGAGGTTGAGGTCTATGGAGCATGTGGTGTGGCGGGATTGGTATTCCTTTACAGGTATTCCTTTACAGGTAGCATTTCTAACAGAGCTGGGTCAGACATGGCTTTGTAAGTCAAGCAGAGATCGTCTCTAAGTAGGCGATATGAGACAGAGAATAGCTGGAATTTTTTTAGTCTGTCCATAAGGGACATATGCTTAAGGCCTAGGATCCCCTTTGTGAGGTACTTTTGTGGCCTGTCCAGTTGTTGCAGAGTTTAGTGATGTACATGCCAAATGGGGAATTGTACTCAATGATTGGCCTAATGAGGAAAAAGCAGAGGGAGACAATGACCTCTTTCTTTCTGGATGCAAAACCCTTAGTAATGAGATGTGCCACATAGAAGGACTTTCTGACCACAGTGGCAATGTGGTGGTCAAAAGAGAGGCTGCTGTCAACCTGTGTTCCCAGATCTCTTATAATGCCTTCTGTGTTCAGCGGACTACCATTGATGTGGTATTTCATGGGAACTGGGTTTTTCCCAAAGGGGGTGACAATGCATTTTTTGGCATTGAGCTTAAGGCCATGGTTCTGACACCAGTTGTTGGTCTCAACAAGGCCTTTCTGTAGGATGTCAACATCACTCGGGGAGTTAATAATAGCTCCCAACTGGTAAATCGTCTGTGAACTTTGTCAGCCAGTGTCCCTTCGTGTTGGCCTGGACTTCGGAGAAGTAGATACCAAACAGGAGAGGACCCAGGACCGAACCCTGTGGGACTCCACTCATGACTGGTTGGCAATCTGACTTGGAGCCAGCTACTTTCACACTGTGGGTTCCTCCTGTAAGCCAGTTTGCAACCCACCTAGTGATATAGGAGTTGATGCCTACCTTAGTGAGTTGTTCTATGATTCCTGAGTGGGGAATGGTATCAAAGACCATATGATCCACCTTGCCTTCATCCACAGCTCTGGTGACTGACTCAAAGAAGTTGACCAAGTTGAGCAGGCATGAGCTACTCTTCACAAAACCAAAATATGTGTGATCTAGAGTTTGGAGATTCCCTATATCCTTGTTTATTAGGTCTATGATGGTGTGTTCCATAGCTTTGCATATCAGACTTGTCATGCTAATGGGGTGATAGTTCCCAGCATCTGTAGTTGCTCCTCCTTTGTGGAGAGGGATGACTATAGCAATGTGCCATTCGGTTGTGACAATGCCTAAGGTGAGGCTGTGATTGAACAGGGCACACAGGTGAGATGCCAGTTCACTCTGTAGTTCATGTAGAACACAGGCAGGGATATTGTCAAGTCCCATAGAAGCTGTATTCTTGGCCTTGGACAGTGCTGTTTTTACCTGTGCAGCAGTAATACTGGGTGCTTGGCAATCTACTGGTATTGTGACTGGTCCCTTTGGGGGGGGGGGTAAATTTGGCACTGAATCTGTCAGCCAGTATATTGGCAATATCTGTTGGCTCGGTATAGGAGGCACCATTGTGCAGTAACTCAGAGCAAGTCTAGGTATTGCCGTGGAGATTCTTTGCATAACTATAGAAGGCCTTGTGGTTGTCTTTACTATCTGCTGCAGTTCTGTTTTCATAGATAGCTTTAGAGGATTTGATGAGGGATCTCAACTTTTTGTTGAGGCTGATAAGGGAGTTTTCGCAATCTTGGGACTTCACTTTATTCCGTATCAGTTTTCTCCTTCTGTTGTAGAGTTTGTTTATGGCAGGGGACCACCAGATTGGCTTCTCTTTTTTTGAGGAGAGCATCTTGGTTCTATTAGGTATGGTGAGATCCATGCATTTGTGAATGTGTTCGTACAGTGCATTGGTGTATGATTCATTGGTCATGCAACTGATCTTTATTTGCATGGGTGCCATGAAGTTAGCCACCTCTGTTTTTAGGAGCCCAAAGTTAGCTTTGAAGAAGTTTTTCATGGTGGTTACCTTTGGGGGTGGGGGTGGGAGGGATGTGGATTTCCAAGGTGATTAGTTTATGGTCAGATCTAACCAGGGAGGAGTTGACTATTGGTGTAGAGCAATGGTTGCCCATGTTAGTAATGACTAGGTCAAGGATATTGCTACCTCTAGTGGGGGTAAGAACAAGCTGATCCAGGGCATTGTAATTAATGAATTCCAGGAAATGCTGGGCAAGTGTATTGGTACATGAGTAGTTTTCCCAGTTAATGGAGGGGTAGTTGATGTTGCTCAGTATGAGAGTGTTAGGTTGGACCCTAATATTCTCCAGGGTGCTTAGGAAAGTGGAGTGTAAGTATTGGGACATGGTTGGGGATCTATAGCAGGCTACGACCTGAATCGTTGTCTTACCCAATGTTAGCTGCACCTGAAGTATCTCAGATGCATTATATTGGGCTACCAGTCTGGAGGTGTACACATCCTTTATGAATATGGAAACACCACTACCTTTGGAGCTTTGGTCCAAGTTCTGGGGCCTAAAGGTGGTGAATGAGTTATAGCTTGTAGTGCAGGGGTGCTTTCTGCTGCCTTGAACCAGGTCTCTGTTATGGCACAAATGTTGATGTTTTCCATTTTAAGGAGTGCTTCAAGTGAGTGCATTTTGAGATTTAGACTTCTAGCATTGAGCAGCATGACCCTCAGACTGCATTTGTTTGTAGCTGTTATGGTTGTAATTTGATCTTTGGAACACCACCTAAAAAAGGCACTATAGGGGTGGCAAGAGCCTTGGCCAGTATCTGGAAGCCCAGGGGTGACAGATGCAGGCCATCTCTGGCAAAGCATCGAGGTCTGTCAATTTTTCCTGACTCCCCCTTTCCATATTTTAATGAAACCATCAGGGTGTCTATATAAGGATACCCCTATATAAAACATTTTAGACACCTTTATTTTTTTAAATATTAATAATAAAAGTTGTGCAGTCTGCCTCTTATCTTAGGGCTTTCAAACATGACCATGTAGCCAGGTCTGTCCCCAATTTCCAAAAATATGCAACATAATACAAAGCCTACAGCTTTCAAATAGTACTTTGTATGCTCTTATCGCTTTACCTTAGATATTTACACCTTTTCTGTAAGTAGGTGTGTTTTTCAGAATACCTTCACTTTTCCTTATTCAGTGCAAATAACCTGTGCTTAGCTTATTTGCATTTACTTGTAGCAGGGCACATCATGGAGAACTGCTACACAGCTGTGAAGTCCAACACCATGAATACTATCCCGTTACTCTCATTTTATGCAGATATTTCCAGATTCTGCAATGTAATTTATTTTGGTGTTATCTACATAAAAAGAAAGTCAAAACATGCACATAGCAATGTATATCAAACATTTGTGGATACAATAACAATATGGAAGATGGTGACTGGGTCTCTGATCATTACCAAATTGCTATTACATTAGATACAATGATAAAAATTCACTTTGAGAATGGAGCAAGCCGAAAAATGAGAAAGGCATCAAATAAAATAATTTACTGTATTATAAAGCCTTCACTTCTCTTATTTTTTTCTTTTTTCAGACAGACGAAACTATGGATCTCAGTTTTACCCATCATTCAAAGGGCAGCACAAACACAATTACAGTGGGCTACAGTAACATAATGTCTATGCTTATATTTCTCATTGACTTTACCTATATTATTTCTAAGCAATCATGTTCTACAGTGTAAGCATTATCAGCATATAACAGACCACCAAGGAGGTGTTAGAAAGCCTGATACTGCAGATGGAGGGCCTCCCTCTCCCTTTAAGGTCTGTTACTTGTTTATTTATTTATTATTATTTATTTATTAGCATTTGGTGACTAGGAAAGTCCAGCTGGGTGAAAAACCCATTTACAGTGGAACATGGGGAGAAAAGCTCCAGAGCTGCAAAGTTCAAAACATAAACAAAACATACTTATACAGAGACACTGAAATACATTAATATCTAACACAATAGTGTAGATTAGTAGTACAAATTTGCATACAATCCATTCAGGACTTACACTTATCAGATTAGAAGTTTTAACTTCTTTAGCAATCAGCCAATAATAAAGCTTTTTATTTATTTATTTTTTACTACAGAAGTAATAAGGATAGATGTAGTTATGAGTTTAATGATGGGGAGAGTGTAAGAACAGTGGTGGTAGAAGAAGAGGAAGAGGCTTGTTGAGAGATAGAAGATCAAAGGCTAGCTAGGTTTACGACATAATATGTGGAGAGGGTAGTGTAAGAAGATGGGGGTGTTATGGAGGTTAGGAGGAGAGTTGCTAGTTGTAAGTGGCTTAGAGAAGCTTAAGACAGGTATAGAGTAGATTATAGCAAAGATGCAGTTGGTAGGATAAAGATGGATGTAAAGAGAAGAGGGTGAAGGGAGAGTGGTCTTGGGATAGATTAAGTCTATTCATTTTTGTTTAGGTGCAAGAGCAAATATGAGTGTTAAGCTAGTATTCTTTCAATGTAAATTTGAAGGTCTTAAGGGATTTGATGGCATTGATATTTGGTGGTAGAACATTCTATGGTTTAGCAAGGACATAGGAATAAAGGCTTTGCCCGGCTCTTTTGGTAGGTTTATACATTACTAGGAGTAGTTTGTTAGAGGAGAGGAGATTTCTAGGAGGTGTGTAATGCTGTAAGATAGGTATTAAGGCAGGGCAGCTAGTGGGTTTATTGATGATTCTGTGAGCTAGAGAGAGCTGTGCTGAATTTAGGCATTGAGGGAATTCTAGCCAATTTTTTTTTGAGGGTAACATAATTGTGGGTGCGATTAAGTATGCCAGTGGCAAATTTACCAATTTTATGATAACATGACTGTAATTTGTTCTTTAGGGTTGTATGACAATTACTAAGGATAGAGACCCCATAAAGATGGAAGGGGTGTAGAAGGGTGTTGGCTAGTGTTATTTTAGTGGAAGGATCTATGAGTTGTTTGTGTCTGTGAAGTTTGCCAAGTTTGATGTGTGTTTGTTTAACTGTATTGAGTATGTGTTGTTCGAAGGTAAGTTTAGAATCAATAGTAATGCCTAGACGTTTTGCTTGGGTTACAGTTTCCCTAAAACCCCTGCTCTCAGGTGCATCATTGTGTTTAGCAAATGATCTCTGTGTTTTTTTTTTTTTAAGGAGTGGTTTTGTAATTATAAAGGATGTTTTTGTTTGTTTTTTGCATTTTGCAGAAAAAAGAAGCGTACTTCACATGCACTTTTACAAATGAATAAATAATAGTCAATGAATATATATGCCTGGCTGTAAATCTGCCTGCATATATGTGTGTATATGTGTGTGTATACATGCATGTATCTCTGTGTATGTGACTACATTTTGATGTGCTTCTGTCTCTGTGTGCTTGTGAGGCTGCATGTGAGTGTGTGTGTGTGTGTGTGTGTGTGTGTGTGTGTGTGTGTGTGTGTGTGTGTGTGTGTGTGTGTGTGTGTGTGTGTGTGTGTGTGTGTGTGTGTGTGTGTGTGTGTGTGTGTGTGTGTGTGTGTGTGTGTGTGTGTGTGTGTGTGTTTGCATGCCTGAAATTAGAAAGAACAATGATCACCTTCCTTATCTGACAGCTGTCAGAATAGATGTAAAACTACCATTAGTTATTTACGAAAGTTAATAGTGGTTTGACATCTGTTTTGTCAACTGTCAAATAAACATTTTATTCTTTTGTATAACAAGCATAATATCTGTTGTCCTTTTGTGGCGCTTTTCTCCCCGGGCCTCTACTGAAAATGGACATGTATCCAGCTAGACTAGCCCGGTCAACAAATGTAAAATAATAAAAAAAATAAAATAAATAACTCCCCTAAACTACCATGGTATGTGGAGTGACAGTATATATTCCAGGTGCAGAACATTCAAGCTGTACTGATATGTGCTTTCTGGCTGAATAGTAAGAAAGCACATGAGAACACACTTTTGCAGCTGGTTGCCCCTGTGTTTAATATAATTATTATTTTTTTTTAATTTTCAAAAGTCGCTTGCTTTAATTATTTATTCAACAGCTGAAGAAGTTATTAAATAAGTTACAACTATTGCAGTATGTTAATAGTATTCCCCTAGGAAAACACTCACAAACCAAATAACAAGATAAATGAACACCAAAATACAGTTCGGCCACAGCAACGGCGACAAATATCAGTAAATACAAATATCTAATCATGTGACATTCTTAACCAAATGAACTATCACAATGATTAGATTATATTTGTATTTATCTGGGTAGTTTTGTAATTGTATTTGTTTGTGAAGAAGTTTTAGTCTTATTAAATAGAACGAAAGAGCTGATTTTTGTGCCTTCTGTTGTGGCCAAACTGCATTTTGGTGTTCATTTATCTTGTTATTTAATATTATTCCCATTACACTGTTGTAGTTGTTTTGCTATGTGATTCTGTGTCTTAAATAATTTTTCCGATACAGCTGCTTGCTGTTCTCAATGAAAAAATGCAAAGTATGCTATTTCTTGAATTCCACTTTCAATAAATACATTTGAAAATTAAAATGTAGTGACTTTTCCCCCCTGTTTGTAGTCTTCTAGAAATAAATAAATAAATCAACATGTACTCAGGACAGCAGATAGTCTGATGTTTGCCAGTTACTCTTTTTGTCCTTCTGAAGGGATGGTATTGTAAGAACCCAATCTCTCGCCTCCATCATAGACTTTTAGCTTTGTTCTCCACCCATGAAGAGAGAATTGGCCTTGGTCATATGATCATTGATTGTTAGATCTGTCTGTTTAGCACACATTATGACATTGTCTGATTCTAAATCACTTATGGCACAGCTGAATGCCCTGATAACTACACATCAGTTGACCAGATGTTCTATTTTATATTTTAGAAGTCAAATTCACATTAATCTTAAATTGCTGAAGCACATCTCAGCTTAGAACAGCATGAAAGACATGCATAACTGACAGTACAAAGGACTAAAGCTCTCACCTATTAATGAACCGCTTCCTGTGCCAACCGTACATGGTTTTGATCTTTTTACACTTGTTTACTTATTGTGTGACATTAAGCAAGTCACTTAAGCATACAGTGTTTTGGGGCAATAGAGAATGTGGGCTAGGCTCCTTAATGGTCTCCTAGACCGTATGCCTACTGACTACATATGACATCATCAGTTATTTTTCCATTGACAGAGTTGGATACTGTTATGACATACACTATATTTGTCTATTTTATTTAATTTCCCATGTAAGGAGCAGTCTGTCAAAACTGAACAATAAAGAATAACTTATTAATTGTAGGTGGAGGGGAAAAGCCCTTCTATACCCTTCTTGTAGCTGGTTTACCCCACATTTCCTTATCTAATATAATATCTTATGAGGGCGCACAAGATTAGGTGAAGTTTACAAAATTTGACAGTGTAGGCCACTGAAAATCTTCATGTTGCATCAAAACAACTGATAAACGTTATCTAAAACAAGTTATAAGATTAGTCTGCTTATTCTCCTCTGTCAGTATTTCCAAAACAAAACCAAGTACATTAACTTGATATTTGCATATATTTTTACATAAAGGCCAGTGCCCTGATTTGCATAACAGTGTAAAATGGTATACAATGAAGAGAACCATAAAACCCATTAATAAATGTCTACTTCATGCTGTTAAATCTGACACCAAAATTGGAGACATAGCACCTAATAGCTACTTACTGAGTGGAACACACATGCCCCACAACTTAGAACATTCAACACTGCTACTACTTTAAAAAATCCATTAATGCCTATTTTAGTCCCACCCTATGCTACCTATCATGTTCTAACACACAGTATTCTAATTTCTTCCTGTAGAGCCTTGCTCCTCACAGAACACTTAGCAGCTATTAACCAAGTGAATTCCCCCAGGAGATAATTTGGTTACTGTTGCAACCCAATGGAGCATTTTCCCCAGAAATTATTTCAGTCACTACAGTAACTGTAATTTCTTCATATTCACCCTCTAAGCCAACTCTGTCTATACAGTTTGGGACACTAAAATCTGTTTCTTCATCTGACTGTGTAATGTACAGATCTGACAGCAGTATGTAGGTACCTCACTTGCCACTTTATTATTATTATTATTATTATTATTATTTTTACATTTTATAGCTCTGAAAACCATCGTATTGATATCACCATGTCACCATAACGCTACTCTTGTTTTCTTGTACCTTATACTGTGCAGATCAAATTGTAATACTTTTAAGGATCATACTTTGCTGTGTATTACATCTTTTAATTACTTTAATTACTTTCTCATTTTTTTAGTTATCTTTGTACTAGAATATTGTTAACACTCTACAATTGTGTACTCAATGTAACATTTATTTTGTGTTACTGGTTTTAAGCCCTGAATCCTTTTTGATAGTGGTCTTTGCCCAGCAAGGCTAACACAGTTACCAATGTGTACATAAATAAATAAATATAGCATAATCATCAGCTAAGTAAAACAGCATAAAATGTAAATATGGTTCTACACAATCAATATGTAACCTCAGTTATTGTTGTACAGCTTGCCTCCAGTTGTGAAGAATGACTTTTGCTGGAGATCCCACAAAGACTTTCCGTTCCGACTTTGAACAACTTAATATACGTGTCTCTCCATGGAAGGCCTGTGTAAGTAAAGTCTAGCCTGCGTTTTTTTTTTCATCAATGCCTGAATGTGACCTCTGTATAATATTCATTACATGTGAGCATTAGACTGATGAGATACATAGGCCCTACAAGATTGCCTTCCTTAATGATCAGCAACTGCTCTCTCTTTGTACAGAAGGATGGTAGTGCAACTTAAATGTTGACAATATTTAGCCAGTTTTTAAAAATGTATCAAAGTTTTTATTTTATTTTTCTTGACTGAAATTTTAGCTTGCCATCTTGATAATATTCTTGGTTGTTGCTGGAAGGTAAACCTTAGTTGCCCTTGTTATTATGGCATGAGTAACTCAGATAATATTTCCCTATCACATGTCATTCTCAATGCATTTTATGTTAGGAAAACAAGCCAACCACTGAACATGTGCACGATAGAACATATGAGTGATGTCAGAAGTCAGAGGATGGCTAATGTCCATTAAAAAATAAAAGTGAGGTGAGCGGAGCCTAGATATCCAACTGAGAGCAGTGAATTTTGAGAACTCCATAAACTAGTATAATAATATAGGAAAATTTGTATTATTTTCAAGTTTAACATGTTAGAACTCTATAGATAAACTACTAAATTACATAAATATCAATTTTGGTGGAGATATACAAAAATGTTTCTGTCAAGTAACTTGGAGATATATTGAGTCACTGAATATTAACAACTCAAAGAATTCTCATTCAGATGCTGCTTTGAAAAAAGAACTGCAATTGATGACATCCACCTCACAGGAACTATCTTTGAAGATGGATGTCTTTAAAAATGACTTATAAAACCACAAATTAAATTCTCAAAAACAGACTGATACTCTTAAGGAACTATTACAGCAACACCATACAAAAATAACAAATATATAGACTTCTCCAAATGACATTGAAGGGAGACTCCAAGAGGAAGAATTCCAAAAAGAATTTCTGCTTAAACAGAATACATGGCTTCTTAACAAAATAGATGACTTAGAAAACAGGGAAAGGAGAAACAACATAATGATCTTTGGTCTGCCTGAAAACACTGAAGGTGAATACATTATTTCATTCTTAACCCGGATTCCTAAATTTTTAGACTTGAAAGAGGAACTTTCATTTGGTATTGAAAGGGCACATAGAGCACTGAGGAAACCTGCTTCTAACTCAACAAATACTCCACTTTGATCCATAGTTATAAAATTTCTTTCATTTCTGGACAAGGTACTAATGTTAAAATCTGCTTGGAGAAAATCACCCTTAAAATACAATCAAAGCCTCATAAGGTTTGACAATAATTATTATTCCAGAATACTAGAACAAAGGAACAAATGTCTGGCCAATAATAAAACTGTTGAAACAAAACAACATTAAAGCACAGCTGGCCTTTCCAGCCAAGATAAAAATACTTGCTGCCAATGTGATGAGAACCTTTAATGACTTAAAAGAAGCTACTATATTCATCAGAAACAACAACATAGTGTTTATCCCAGAAGAAATGGAATGGATGGTCCCTACTCTTAAAAGAATAAAATAAACAAATCCTTGGACTGATGCTAGGAAGAAGAAACAAAAAAACTGATTCCAAGATAGCTGTCACCAAAAAATAAATCTTACAACTATAGCTCTCAAAGTATCAACTGATATGGTACATCACTTGTCATCTGTTTTTATTTAAAAAGGAGGGTTTCTTAAACAACTGAGAAACAGTAATGATTTATTCAGAATGTACAGAGTCCAATAATTCTTCACAAAGGTAGGTCAAGATGGGTTACTATTTACATTATATATAAACCAAACAAAGCAACATATAATACAAACATAGAAGTTTCTATTCCCCTACTTGAACTCACTGAATACTTATCTAGTTCATTTTTCATTGATTTTACTTATAATAATTTAAGTAATTAATTAACTAATTCAACAAGGTACCATTCATCAGAGTTCAGACTCAAATGTAACAAATTAACATTATATATAATAGCAGTAACAGTGGAGTGTTTTGAAAAAAAAATGCTGTCATGGAGACTAATGCCTTCTTCAGTTAAAGTATGATTTAGAAATGTCATGTATATCCTGGTTAAATAATAATAGCAAGCTCTTAGTACAAATGTTATCATTATTCGGTCTAAATATAGTTAATTCAATTATGGCAGGTATCACAGCTACGAGTGCTTTTTGATCAATCCTGATATGGTGTGCATGGATGCAGCTGTGTCTGGCAGCTAGTACAAATGTCATTATTAGTCTGTCTAAATATAGTTAATATCAATTATGGCAGGTATCATAGCTTGGAGTGCTGTTTGATTAAGCCTGACATGGTGTGTTTGGATGCAGCTGTGTCTGGCAGCTGTTGTATGTTGCAGTTTTCATCTCTGGGAAGCTGTGGGTTGCGGCTTGTGATCGAGGTTTACTGATGCTTGTGTATTAGGAAGAAACATTTGGTGTTTTAGCCTGGATCCAGGGGAAGGGGGGGGAGGTGGATAAAACTGTGATTTGGGATATTTTGGAAGAGAATAGTTTGTTTATACATCTGCTGAGTGAGAGGTGGGAAGGCTGGAAGAATGTGTTATCTCTTGTTGTGGTGGCTTGTTGGGAGTTTTTTTTTTATCTGTTTGCTCTCTGTTCTTTTCATGGTTGCTGCCTCGCAGAAAGGGAGGGAATTCAGACTTGAAGTTGCAGTGAAGTAAAGTTTTGGTTCAGGTGCATCGTGAGCCTCTGGTATGCAGTACACAGAGACACTAACAGAAACCGACACTCCCAGGTTGCTATGGTTTTGGAGACAGAGTGACGATAATGCTTAAAGGCTGTGAGGGGCCTCTGAGATGATTCTCTGCAATGAAGTTTTTGGTTTTAAGAAAAAAAAATATAATACAATGGCTGTTTTAAACCACATGTACACATATTGATGGTCTCCCAACACTTCGTTTAGCTCATTAAGTTGATTCTTGATAAAAAGAAAAAATAATAATAAGCACACTTTTATATTTAAAATGTATTTTGGTCCAAACACATTAAGGACTTACATAAGAGTGGAAGTCTGAGATATTGTGACTTTTGGCACTTTGGATACTTGTATTTTCTTTGGTCTGAATTATTGTGAAAGACTAAGAGCACTTGGTCTTGTGCAGTACCCTTTGCAGTCATCTGGGAGGTGAGCTTGCTTGGACGTGTTGGGCATATGAGGTTAGCTGATTCTAGGGCTGTTTGGGGTTGCCAGGAAGTGCTAGAGAGTCATCAGATTTCTTCATGGAAATATCTGTGGGAATGGAAGGTGTGTTGAGTGGTTCACTGACAGAGTGGCCACTGCATGAAACAGGCTGGTAAAATGAAACAGGACAAATATTGGTTTGGATATTTTAAGAACAGCCTGGAAACACACCACATGCACTAGTGAATGGTATTCTGGCAAAACTGGATGGGCATTGTTGCCCATGCTTGAAGTACTGATATGTGTGTATGTAAGGATGGAAATATACTTATAACAACTAAGAAACTAGAAGGGTCTCGTAATTTAAAGTCTGTGGACTGTATAAACATGCTCGGAATGAGCTAAGAATAAGTATAAGCATTACAGCTTGTGGTCTCTCAAATAACTAAGCAACAGCCAAAAAAAAAAACACACAATTGTTATGTAATGTATGATTTCAGTAAATCTAGACACAAAATATATAATTGCCATATAAGATGAAGCAGTGTGCTGAATTTAGATATTAGACAGGTTTTAATAACATGGGCCTGTGTATAATAACACTACTGTCTTAACTTGTCATAAATGATATACACTATATTGAACATCAAGGGGAAGCATGATGATTTTCTCATATAAGGAAATGTGCATAACAAGTCATATAATTGCTTTAACTTGAATTGTGGTTTTGTAACCCATCTTGACCATACATAATACTTAAGCTGTTAACAAGGTAACTAATGTTTTATACATGACATCAAACTGACAAAGTTGTTCAAGGGAAACAATAGAAGCCTGAACTAGGAATGTCACAGAATGTAACAATCACATTCTGAACAAATAGTATTAACTTGACAATAATCACTCAGTTTAACCTTTGCTGATTATACAAAATAGAATGTTGCCATTTAAATCTAAAAACGTTCAGTATATGCTATAAAATGGCAATTTTATAAATATGGAAAGGGAATTTGTACTCATTAATCACAATAAGTGAATTTTTTGTTTTAATCTATAATTTCATTAATTTTATAATAAGAAAAAACAGATATGAAAATCCTTATGTGTAGGAAATGGGGTGAGAGGGATACACTGACAATTAAAATGCACTAACTTACATCAATGTTCACATAAAGCAAATTTGATGCTTTAAATAAGTTAGCAACAAACAAAGTAATTACTTAAATGCTGGCAAACAATGAAATATAACTTCTGATATATCTGTTAAAATACATTGTATTATAAACATTAGGCATAAATATTATCACCATCTATTTATATTAAGTAATACATTTTAAAGACTTCATCAATAAGGGTGAATATGTTAAATAACTGTGTGCTTTAATTTTTTACTGAGGTTTTATATATGATACACCCTACTTTACTATGACTGAATTACTTGTCATCTATCTTTCATGTAAATATTAATTGGTTATACAATAAGTAGACATTTATATTGTATTAGAATTCTGTCTGATCTACAATAGTACTATATCTGTTCAAAATAATATAAATATTGCTTATGCCTATTACAAATATTGTCCATATGATAATTCAATTTATGGAGCTCGTCAAGGTATGAGTGATAATCTGATGGACTTAGGTTTATCCATCAGATTAGGAATGATTTTCATTCCATGGCCAGTGCAGATCTTAGTTTTGTTAACATTTATTAGTTTAAATTTATTTCACAAAAACATGTTTAGTATGCCTGACCAAAACATCACTTTATTGGTAAACACTCAAAGCATAAAACTGATAATTTCCTTTAAAAGTTCAAACATATACTTTATAGTTATCAGAGGAAAATGTTTAATAGTCACAATAAAACAAAAAAATACATAGTCTAAATAACCTGAGATGGATTTAACTTTATTACTTTTAATACCAATGGCTTAAACAATCCTAGCAAGATATCAAATCTACTGTAATGTTTAAAACTGAACAAAGCACAAATTATCTTCTTTCAAGAAACTCATTTCAAAACAAATAATTACAAATGGAATCCTAAGGAATATATAATATTGGTGCAATCCACTTATAAGACAAAGACAAAAGGGGTAAAAATTTTATGGAAAACAAATGTGATTAACCCAGAAATCATTTATAAGTATGAAGATAAAGAAGGCCTTATGGCATTAGTAATAGTTAAATATAATAACAGAATATGGACCCTAGCCAATCTATACTGGTTCCAAGGCATTGGAACAGGAACTGTTAAAAACACTTGGATTTATTTTCCAGTAATTATAAAGGCAACTTAATATTAGGAGGAGATTTTAACTGTATATTTGATATTTCTGAAACTACAAATAAAAGACTGATGCGTACATCTGCTGTATCAAAAGCTTTAAACAAGTGGATAGAATCATTTCATATTGTAGATACTTTCAAATTTAAAGAAAATATATTTGTTGTTTTCCCATCAAGATCACAGATTTGGTACCCAAACTAGAATAGATAAAATATTTGCTGTCCATGACTTACACTCTAAAATCATTAATTTCTCAATCACTCACTGCCCCTTTTCAGACCACAATTCATTGATACTAAAACTTCAAAATGGGTACAAACCATTAATCTTTAACTCCAGAATTCAAGCATATATAACTAAAATTAAAGAGTTCAAACCCTGGTTATTATCTGAATTACAGTTCTTCTTAGATATTAAATTACACCACAAAGATAAATAAAATAATGATATGGGAGTCATTAAAAGTTTACATATATGGTAAAACCCTAACTTGGTATAAAAAAAATCAGAGAATGGGATTCTGAATTATTAGATCTACAATCCAAACTTTTGTCAGTAAAAGCTGAAAAAAATCTAAATCATTTGGAGATGAAAAAGAAAGTAGAAGTATTAAACAATAAATACAACAAAATTCTAACACATACAACTAGTTTAGATTTAGAAAAACTAAAAATTAATACCTTGGCCACTTCTCCCAAGTATCTACATATTTTATCCACAAGAATCAAAATACAATCAAAAGATAATAACATTAAAAGTATTTTCCATGAAAAGAAAGGGAAAAATGTCTCAGATATAGCTGACATTCTTGATGCTTATAGAAATCACTATATGGAACATTTCCAAAAAGAAAATATACATATAGATCAATTAAATCTAAATGAAAAATGTTCTAATATAATAGAGAGGTTTGAAGAGGTTTGAGGTTTAGGGTGTTTTTAAAGAGAATTGCGACTCCACCTCCTTTTCTACCTACTCTATCTAGTCTGAAGATATTGTAACCTGGAGGTGGGATCTTTTCATTTTGGGTGCTGGGTTTTAGCCATATTTCTGTTATGGTCAATATATCAGGAGTGTAGTGGGTTATAAATTCATGTAGGTCGGTAATTTGGTAGATATACTTCTTATGTTGTTGTTAAGAGTTAGTAAATCAGATGACTGTTTAGATACCAGTGTGGCTTTAAGTGGACTTGGGTTTGGGTGTATATCTCCTGAGAGAAGAAGCCTCTTAGAGATAGATAGAATGTGTTTAATTGTGTGAGTAAGTTTTATGCTGGAGTTAAGTGTTGTTTTAATGATGTTAACTCTAGGTAAGCAGGCCTTGTGTATATATAGTATTGTGGTGTCATTAAATATTGTAGAGCAGATTAAAAAGTTTATGTATGGTTTTGTAGTTGTGCTAGTATGTGTTGTGTGGAAAGTAGTGTTATCTAAGGGTAGTTCTGTTTCTATGGTTGTGATGTAGGCTGGTGTTGTGAGGAGTAGTGAGATTGATGCTAGTGTAATATGCATGCTGTCTGTGATTTGTTTGGATATTTGGCTATGTGAAGATTGAGGTGAAGTGGTGGGCGAAAGGGTGAAACTAGTAGCTATAGTGTGGGATAAGGGGGAGTTGAAATGGGGGTGGGTTGTAGATAATTATATGGAGCAGCTGATTTGTGTAGGGTGTGGTCAGGTGATGAGGGGTTAGGATAAATCTAGAAGTAGTGGATGTGGGTGGGAAATGAGGGCAGGGTAGGGGAGCAGAGTGAGCCGAGCAAAGCGAGGCGAACAGAGCAGGGCCAGACCCAGACCTTGAGGCTGCAGAGACAGTCAGTTTGATTTTCCCAGGGTAGACTAGCTATACAAAAATTAATGTCAAAAGCAAGTTATATGTATTTTTACCAGGTAGGAGTACTGAGCTAATGCCTTTTACTTTGGCTGCTGTTTTTGTCAATTACCCTTTGCTCAGCTGCAGGATTTATGGGGAAAGCCTGGTGTGTTTCTGACAGTGCTGCAGACCACCCCGAGAGTTGCTCTAGAGAGCTATACTTATCAGGAATTATTGTTACAGAGAATATAAACCTTGTTTTCTTGCTGATTTCAGGAAAATATTTGATTGTTAGGTTTCCTGAATCCTGCGAGCAGTAGTCGCCTAGCATTGCAAGCCTTTCAACAGGGGGGTGGACTGGGCAAGGCTGAACAGTATAGTAAAAGAGTTCCTGGGAAGGAGAAGGAAATATGGAAGCAGATTAGGACAAAAAAAAGTACCTTTGCTCAACAGTGATTGCACTCTAAGACAGCTACATACAATAGTCCTTTAGCACTTTATCAATGCATTTGCTCTTGACAATAAATTATTTTTGTGGGTAAAAGGCAGATATGCATCATGTACTAGTCCCACAGCAGATATGTCATTGTTGTAATCTTAAACTTCAGCATCATAGCCTCTCTGAACCTCTCTGGCTGAGCTGTAGAATACAAGAGTATAATCATTTGCAAATGACAAGTAATTATTTTTATCTTTTAGATTGAGAAATAAGAAATGCATAGATTTCCCACGTGCATTACAACTGATGGTATTTAAGGTACTAGTCACTTTACATTGTCTTTACATAGTAAAAAAATGGCTATAACTTTTCACATTTATTCCCATGCTACTTGAGTGTGTGTGGGGGTGTATTATTAAGCACCATGTTTACTAGTAATCAGTATTTATGTATTTACTTATTTATTGGAGGACTTGTCCAGTGACTATTTTCAGTCACGAACAAGACTGCTCTGCAAAGACACAGTTCATGACAATACTGGACATTGGTCATTTCAGTTTTCTGATAATAGTTGAAATTTTATGTAGTGTAGCAGAATATACAGTTTGGGTATTGGTATGCCATACGTTTGCCTTTTTCATGCCATACAACAAATTTTTCTGTTGTTGCTGTTTCTTCTTCATTTCCTTTTTTCATGTTGGAGGCCATGGATGGAATAAAGGACCCTGATGTGTTGTTAAAGTGTTGGTTTGCAAATTCTACAGGGTAGTAGAGTAGTGAAGAGAATGAGGACGAAGGCTAAAGTGCCCCTATACAATTGCATTATTTAAAAAAAGGTAAGCAGTTTCTTTCTTAAATAATGTTATTGTATAAAAGCTTTGCCCTCATAACCAAACCGCATCAACCGTGGATAAATCATGATATAGTCACACAAATCATGGATTATTGCTTTAATATATAGATATTAGATAAAGACAGATACTTTGCATACATACACACATGCATATGAATATGTATGTATATATAAGTAAATCTACCTAAAAATATATAACTGTTCTTATTTGAGAACAGTCTGAAATTCAGTTGTTAATATAAATGTAGTGCGGTGGAACTTTTCTCGCTGGGCTCTGCTGAAAATGGGGTCTGCCCAGTCAGACTTTCCCATTCAACAAAGGCAAATAAATAAAAAAATTATATATGTGTGTGTGTGTGTGTGTGTGTGTGTGTGTGTGTGTGTGTGTGTGCGTGTGTGTATAGGTAGTACACACACACATGTATAGATATGAAAACTGTATTTATAGATATATATAGTTCACATGAGGCCAAGCAATGAGGAAACGTACGAGGAATATTTTTACAAATAAAGTCTGATATTGTAAATTCACAAATGGTGAAAACTTAAGAGAGTTTCAATAGTCAAATTATTTGAAGAAGAAAAATATTTCTGGTATTTCCATGTTCCCAATTCAAATTTTAATTATGTTAATGCCCTCTCATTTCAGCTACAAAAATATTATATTTGTGTTAAAATTAACAACAATAAGGAGAACAACTTTTCTAATTCTTTTGTTAATAAACCATCTAAAAGGTATTTGTAAATATGAGATGCTGGCATCATGATCTAACTGTACAATTCACACCAGCTACAGTAAAGTGATTATGCTTTGGCACAACAATCATTAATGCATGTCAGCTCTGCTCATTACCCAAGTGAAACACCAGTTAGTTTGTAGATAATTAAATCGTGGACAACGTTTTTACTCACAATAAAACAATATAATTTTCAGTCAAATTTTATTCACATTTGTTTCTTAAAAAAGACAACTTTTTAGACTTTTCTTTACCAGCATACAGTCACTTGGATGCTATATCTTAAAAGGTAACAAGATGTCCTGTCAGTGGACATTTCTTTGACTTGTATGTTTTTGATGTTTGGTTGAAAAAAATGCATTGGTATGGGAAACTATCTCTGTGATTTAGAAACAAGCTCAGAGCTCCTGCTAATTGTCCAGTGAAGGCTGGTCATTTAGCTCAAGGGTGAGAACATATGATTCAGAGACAGCTATAGTCACAATGAGAAAGATGTCATTACTGGCTCGTTAGCATTTCTCTGAATTGCACGGTATTCAGTGGTTCTTCCAAGCATCAATTGCTACCTCCTTTGAGGAAGCATGCCTCCACATGCTAGGTTCCTCTCAGCTACTTAGTGCAAATGTACTATAGTAGCTCAAGCTCAGCCAGCTTAGAAATCCACTGGGTGTTCAGCCAATGCTCCTCCTAGTGCCACCTATGTGTGGAGACACAGCTGCCTCCCCACCCAAGGATCGCCAAACCAGTAGTGTCTGCCCACTCCAATCCTCATCCACCAGAGCCTACAGGTACCCTAACTACTAGTCAAACTGGGCTCACTTCAAACTTTCTCTTTGTATACCATAGAGCTGGTTAATAAGTCACTGAGTTATTTTTGATGGGCGCTAAATCGATAATTCGGTATATGGGAAGAGCTTTCTTATCCTTGCTTAAAATCTGTGAAACTAAAAGTAGAGCATAACACTTATTGTACTCACAACTTCATTAACAAAATATATGGTGGTACTTCTAGTTGCTGACCAAAATATGGTTTATTGGGATTTATGTTGATCATATCCTACAATCATACAGTGAGGTACAACAGGTTTGGGTGGGCAATGATTCCTTCTACTACAGAATTTGTACTAAGTATGAGCATTTATTTCACAAGAAATTTCTATCTGCTTGGGATTCTTAATTGTTTAACTACAGAGAACATCAAAGATACAACTTATATAATAGCTTCATCATGGTATACACCGGGGTGTCAGGCAGAGGTATGAAGCACTAATAAGCCACCCTGACATATGATAACAAAAGTGTTGTCCTTGTGAGTAGAAGATCAAGTTTGCTCTATCTTGGAGAATTCCTCATTCTTAGTGGTACAGGGAATATATAAAAATGGTGTGGGGTACAGAAACAGTTAGGAAATGCGTGCATGCAGTTAGGAGTTTTGCAGTTTCACACTTTTTAATGTTGATAACTAGAGTATGGCATTTGTATGATGGAGACATTTGATATTACTACTGAAATCATGGCAACAATCTGTCATCCTCAGGGTGGCACAGAGGCACAGTGCATAGCACTGTCACCTCACACCAAGAGGTTCCTCGGTTCAGTTCTTGGTTAGGGTGCCTTCTGTTAGGAGTCTGCATGCCATCACTGTGTGTTTCCTTCAGGTGTTCTGGTTTCCCCTTACATTCCAAGGACATGCAGGAGGTGGATTGGACACTCTAACTTGGCCATAGGTGTGAGTGTGTGGTGTGGAAGAACTGCCACAGCAGGGCTAGCCACCCGGTGGTGTAAACTTTTGCTCTAGATGATTGTCACTGTTGAAGTGAAGCAATAACAGAGTGACAGTGAGAAGTGAATTAAGAATTTTAGTTAAGGCAATTAACTATCTTGCAGTCCTTTTAGCAGTGAGGGGGCACTGTCTACAGTGTCAAGAGGAAGATTAGAGCCATTGGCATATTGAATCAGTTGCAAACCTTCTGTGTGCAGCTACAACTTGTTAATGAAACTTAATGATATCGGGGAATATGCCGATGTCTGTGCAGACATGGAAACCTGGTTCAGGGCTGCGGTGTGCACCCCTGCCTTACCAGGCTATACCTCATTCCACATTTTCTGACCCCTAAACAAGGTCAAAAAGACTAAAGTTGGTGGAGTCTCTATCTTCATTAAGGACAGGCACTCCTCCAGACTGGTTTGCCAGCATGATGCACTGGAATTACTTCAGGTGCAACTGATAGTTGGCAAGACACCCATCCAAGTTATAGTCAGCTATAGACACCCCTCCATGACTAAGGACACCTACTCCTCCTACCTAGACCTACTTGAATCCATCAAACTACCCCCTAACACCCAGATCCTTGGTAACTTCAACTATCCCACCATAGACTGGGTGAGCTATTCCTGCACTAATGCACTCATCCAACGATTCCTTGACTTCATCAGTTCTAATACACTAGACCAGCTTGTCTCATTCCCCACAAGGGAAGATAACATTCTGGACTTGGTTCTTACCAACATGGGCAACTGCTGCACCACTCCCATAGTATGTTCTTCCCTGGCAAGATCAGATCATCAGTCTGTCTCATTCAAAGTTTATATCCCACCCAACCCCTCCACAGCCATAACCAGGCTTAAAAATTTCTCACAAGCTGACTACAACCTCCTAAGGGAGAGTATTAGTAGCTTCACACCACTGTCCCCATCAGAGGATACAGATAACTATGCTGAACAGTACACCGATGCAGTATACAACAACCTGTACAAATGCATGGACTCAGCCATACCCAGAAGAACTAAAACCTGCTCCTCAAGGAAGCACAAACCTGTCTGGTTGACATTCTCTGTCAACAGGCTTTACAACAAAAGGAAGAAACTGTTGTCCAATGGTAAAAAGAAATAAATTGCAAATTGGAAAAACTCCCTTGTCAGCTTTAACAAGCAAATTAGATCACTAGTAAAAACCTCCAAAGCCAATTATGAGCTGAAACTAGCCTCTGAAAAAAAGGGAAACCACAAGTCCTTCTTCAGTTATGTCAGGAACCTCCATGGCAAAGCCCAGGTTTGTTCTGAATTAGTACTTAATGGTACCACTTAAACTGATCCTGTTGACTTAGCCAACCTGCTAGTTAAGTTCAGCACAAACTTCACCACCTTATCTCCCCAAAAACCCATTCAATATCCCTGATACTTGTCCCACACCTCACATCTCTATAGATCAAGTGTTTAAGGTCCTATCCAAGGCAAAGAACACAGCTTCTATGGGACCTGATAGTATCCCAGGCTGTATTCTGCATCATCTCTGGAGCATTTCTCCCCGGGCCTCCTCTGAAAACAGGATCTGTGGAACCTAGTCGGACTTTCCCGGTCAACAAATGTTAAATAAAATAAATAAAAAAAAAAAAAAAAAAAAAAAATCTCCATCAAGAACCGGATTCGCCATTGAGCACCCTATTCAACCACAGCCTAGGTACAGGCTTCACTCTAGCAGAGTGGAGAACTGCCATTGTCATCTCTTTGCACAAAGATGGTGTCACTACTGACCCAGAACACTATTGCCCTATTAGCTTGACAAGTCTGATCTGTAAAGCCATGGACTGTATTATTATGAATCTCATAAACAAGGACATAGCAATCTCCAAGCACTTGACCCCACCCAGTTCAGATTCGTCAGGGGTAGATCTTGCCCATTGAACCTGGTTGACTTCTTTGAGATTGTCCCTAATGCCCTGGATGAGGGAAAGTCAGTACATACAGCTTACCTTGACTTGGCAAAGGCTTTTGACATGATCCCCCAATCGGGCATCATCAAAAAGCTAACAGAACTTGGAGTAAATCCCTATCTCATCAGGTGGATGGCCAACTGGCTTTACAATAGGGCCCACAAGGTCAAAATAGGTGCCAACACCTCCGACAGCAGACTTGTCACTAGTGGTGTTCCCCAGGGATCTGTCATGGGATTCCCTACTGTTTGGCATCTACTTCTCAGAAGTCCAAAAAAGACAAAGAGCCTGTGGCTGACCAAGTTTGCAGATGACTGTAAGTTGGCTGCTGTCGTTGACTCCCCAAATGATGTTAACATACTGCAAGAGGGTCTCACAGCTACAGAGTAGTGCCAAAGTCATGGCCTTAAGTTAAACTAAAAAAAAAATGTATTATCATACTATTCATCAAAAAACACAACCCCTACTGATTACCACATCAATGGCATTGTGGTGAGAGACCTAGGTACTCAGATTTACAACAATCTCACATTCGACCATCATGTGGTGGCAATGGTCAGAAAAGCCTTTTACTTGGTTCATCTCGTAAGTAAAGGGATTGAATCCAGAAAAAAAGGAGGTTATTACGTCTCTGTACTCCTCTGTCATTAGGCCTATAATTGAGTATAATGTCCATTTAGTATGTACCTCTCCAAACACTTGCACCAACTGGAAAGACCACAGAAATACCTCACAAAGAGAATCCATGGCCTCCAACACCTGTCCTATGCAGATAGGCTCAAATCACTATCACTCTACCCAGTATCATACAGATTGCTCAGAGGTAATCTGTGTCTCGCCTACAAGGCAGTCTTGGACCCTTTCCTACTAGAGATGCCCCGTATCCTTAAGTCTAACTCTTTGTGCATTACCTGCTCGATAGGCCTAAATCTAATATGTGACATCAACAAAACCTGCTGGAGAGACAGGTTTGTCTCTGAGAGGCTGCCCTGTCTCTGGAATAGAAACTTCCCATACATGTCAAACAGAGTACCTCACTGATCCTCTTCAAGTACAACCTTGATGAGTGGATGGGAAAACACAAACTTGTCCCAGGGGTTCCACCTTTGTCTCTCACTTGACAGGGGTGACAGGTGCTGACTGAGGTTTCTTTTTGGGGATAAACTCTTGGCTAGGCTTGTAAGGGCTCCAGGGCCATTAGCCTAGTAACCTTCTATGATCCTATGATAATTCTGGTTCTGTGATATAGAACCAGAGCAATGAAGCCTTGATAGGATAATGCAAGTTCTGACATCAGGCACTAGGTGGTGACATTAGGGTTCTTACCACATCCGCCCTCATGGTTGTATGTATGATGGCTTCCGAGAAAGAGAGGTATAATGGTCAGCAGGCAACAGAGTTGAATCACAATTAAAAAAAAAAAAATAAATAAAAAGACTATTGGGATCTGAAGACAACTCCTTAAGTGCTCCTGTATTTGACTGCTAAGGATTACGGAGTATGTTTTCTGAGGCAGCTGCCAGTGTTCATTCTGACAAGTGGGTTTTAAACCAGTACATAGCATGCACTGGAGGCAACCCACTATTTATAGTCTGTATATGAAAAGCTTATGATCCACAAGGTCAGATACTTTCAAGAAGTCAGAAAGGATGTGAGCTCTTGGTAGTCCATTGTGAAAGCACGTAGAGACAGTATATATACTTAACAAATTGAATTATTATGGCATGCTTTCATATTTCAGGCATCATTCCATCTCTCAGACTTTGATGAAAGCCCAATTTATGGGGACTGGCAATTAGGGGAATCATTTTCAGCTTATCTACTGCAGCAAAAAAAAAAAAAAATACAGAATGTAAGGTGCTCAGTATGTTTTTTTATAATACATAAAAATGTATATTCTGTCTTTCAGCCTGACAGGTCTGCATTTTTGTCACCCTTACTAAATAGATGCAATGAAATATGAAACTCAAACCCTCTCCTCACTTGGTGTGAATATTTGGGGGCATTCCCTATGAGCAGAAGTTAAGCAAGTTAAACTGCAGCCTGTTCTGAGTTTGTGTTTTAACAGGAATCAGTCATACCATCAGGAGTGATTAAGTGCAGGCAGTACACAATCTGGCAAATAATTGCTACTATTAGCTCAGACTGGTAATTGCTGTGACACATTGCAAATAGGCAACATTTTCAGCAGGCTTCAACAATATTGTCTTCATGGTAGACACAAAAATAAAGAAAAAGTGCTATCGGAAAGTAAGCAACACTTACTGAGATGGTAATATTAAATTATTGAATTAAATGCAAGATGTTTGGCATTGTACTGATAGTTCTAAGAAACACAAATGAGACATTTCACAAGCAGGTAATTTTCTGCATATCATTCAGATCTACTTAAAGTCCATCCAGTGCATGGCCTGCTTTTTGTAGAAGTGCTTCTTTACATTGTTTTCAGCTGGTTTTGCTAAAGATGTACAAAAAATCTGTAAATGTGTAATGTTTCAACTCAGCAGATAATATTCCTCAGAGAAAATGCAAAGTTCTGCTCTGAGTTTCCTCTGACTAGTGCTGACTTTTATCAACTTAATTTTTGTTTTTCACCTGGACCCAGAGATGCACAGATCAGAACTTCTACATAAAGAACTATTTTCTAAATGGATTACATGTTTCAGGGTTCAGGTCATTTCAGCCTTCCGTGACATTTCCTGGCATGATTTTCAGTGTTTATCACAATGATCAGCTTACCTGTTTGACATTTTTTTCATACAAATAACACTTCCATTTCAACACTTTAGAAAAGTTCCATGACTGATGACAAATAACCACAGTGAAAAGGCAAAGCCCACACAGTATGTTAAAATTCTTCTGAATCAAGCCATTATTTTTTCTGGAGCTGTTGATATATTGCTCATATGTGCAACATTTTTAAAGGACACTTCCATGTGTAACATGAAGTCATCATCCTCTTAAAATACCATTCAAGGAACTTGGATAACTGTCTTATATATCCAGCTTAAATCTTTACTTATTTCATTCCTGCTTAAGTAGGATAACTATCAGCCTTTGCTGTTAGCAGTTTTCCTAATTCTAAAAGGGGAGTGCATTTTTATCAGTCATCTTGACCCTTGTGTCATTTTTTTTTTCTTCAAGAAAAAACAAAGACATGGCTTCATATCACAGGTAACACAAATATTAACAATCATATTGCTATAATACCACATCTGATAAGTGGCTTAAAAAATGCATTATAGAGTCATGACGCTAGGACCTACTCAAAAATGTCAAAAAAATGAGACCGTGCAGAATCCAGTTATCCATGCCTTCCAGCTCTGGTCAGCTGAATATTGTGGTAAGACTATATAGACAGAGATGTACACTCTGAGCTTAGATTATTATACCCAATCAGCATCGCGGGTGTAGCTCCCCTGCTTCTATCTTATATTGTGTTTACTCAGCACAAAATGTATTCAGAGACTAGAATAAATGTGGGGCACAGAGCATTGGTAAATCAATTGAACAGTTATGATGGAAGACTGTTCTACAATACATACACGGTTGCTAGAGAACATGTTTTTTTAATAGTTAGCCTTATTTCCAAACCATTTACTTTAAAAGTATTTTGTATTCACTCACATATAAAGTAATGATATTAATAATATTTATGCAATTAAGCACTGTATTAAGAGTAAGATGAAATACAACATTTCTGGAGATGCATGATTCTTAAGTAGTCATATGGAGTTTCTCCAACCAAATGAGACTGAACCGATCACTGGCAAATTCCCAGTACAAAGTATGCAGTGCTTGCGAAACACATTGCATTCCTGCCAGTTCAGCTCTCAGGCCATTTCTGATCAGAACTGCATAAATTATTTACAAACATATAAATAATTTGCAGCCCTTTTTACAAGATCTCCAGCTTTTTATGTTTGCGGCACAAGATTTGATCATTTCCAAGCATCGGGCCTTTATTTATGATGTACTAGAATATTTTATTCCTCTTTATTACACTGTGTAAGGTCGCTGAAGCCACTGCCTTACAAAATACACATGACATGTCTTACAGAATAAAACAATATGAAGTATTTTGTTTTCCTGTTCACTTAAAGTAAATATTTTTTTTTAACTTTCTGTACAGCAGACTTCTTACACTGTTAGCCTGGGATTTATTCAAAATCAATGCTTTGTGTGTACCTAAATTCTATCTCTATTCAATAAATGCATTTCAAAAATCTACGTGAATCTCAAAAAGGTGCTCTGTGCAATGTGCTGGGCACATGTTCACTATATAAATGAGAAAATTGTGTGATGCATAACTATATGGGCTCCAGTACATAGCTTTAACAAAACTCATAACAACACATAGTATGAAATAGATATCATGCTAAATAACATACACTGGGGGCAAAACAAATCAATATAGGTTTTATGTGCTTGAACCCTAAGCATGAAATAATTACTGTAAAATGTCTTAAAAAGTTGGTTGTTATCATTTTTGGACCATGGTATGCCATATGAATATGTAGATCTTAAAGGATCTCTTAATGCTGGTCACATGGGGGGGCTTACAAAGTTAACCAGTTAGTGTATTCCACAGGAACTGGAATGAAAAAGAAAAAAAAAAAAAAAAAAAAACCATGAAAAACAGAAGGTTCATTCGATGGCCTGGGAAATATTATCAACCCCTTAAATGATATGGAGAAATGAACAGTCAAATTAGGAGGGTGAAATATAGTGACACTATTAGATTTGAGAGACCTAGATCATGAAAGGGAAGGTATGTCAATATTTTTATTGTGTAACTGAGCCTTGTAGCAGCTGGTAGCCAGTACAGATACCACAGAACAGGTTTAATATAGTGAGACTTGGGTCACTAGTGTATTCACTAGCAGACTTGCTGTGTTATTCTGCATCAGCTGAACATGCTCAGGGCAAACCTCTCAACTGTTCCTGATTTTGTAGAACATCCCTGATTTTGCCTCATGTTTGCTCTATTCCTTGTAACATTCAGTTAATAACAATCAGTAGAATTTCATGTAAATGCAAATACCTGTTGCACTATTAACTTTTTAAATGAATTAGTATAATATTTAAAAATTGTCCCTGAATTTGGGTCTTTGCCCTCCCATTATTTTTGTCTTTCTCCAGAATTCTTGAGCAAGTTAGTTGAGATGTATGACTCAGGGTGAACACTTAGAAACCCCAATAATCGTCACTGTAGCTACAAAAGAACCATTGCATAAAACACTACTGATAAATTATCCTCTAGCAGAAGATAGTTGCTTTGGGTGAGATTCATCCGATGGTACGAAGAAGGTCTAACTTCTGCTGGTAGCTGGTCCCTGAGTGTCAGTTGATCATCAAAGATCTCTCTGAAGTTCTACACCTGTGACAGAAATTATATCTCATTTTCAAATAAATAATAATGGGGCAAGGATAAGAGTAACAGGGGTGTCACCGTTGCATAAATTCTCCCTTACCAACATTCTTTATTCCATTTAGGATGTGCACAGACTGTTTTCAAATGAATCAAGAATTATTTCTATTTGATGGTGTGTTGTACAACTCAAGGGTAATGCAGTTACCCAGCAACACACTGGACTTCCCTTCTTACTTGCTGAGTGTAAAACAGATGAGGTGTCAAGTGATCTTGACACCCTTAAACTCCCATTGTTGTGTTTTTCATAGGAAACTACTGACAATGTAGTTTCTGTGTGTGTGTGTGTGTGTGTGTGTGTGTGTGTGTGTGTGTGTGTGTGCGTGTGTGTGTGCGTGTGTGTCCACGCGCACGCGCACGCACATGTGTGTGGGTGCTGGTGGGTGGATGCATTAGTGAGCACATGTGTGTATGTGTGTGTATGTTTGCATGAGTGTGCATGTGTCTGTGTGTATGTGCATGTGTGTATGTATGTGTATGTCTGCTTATGTGTGTGCCCATGAGTGTGCATGTATGTGTGTTTTTGTGTGTGTAAATATATATATGTGTGCTTGTGTGTGCATGTGTGTGTGTGCACAAATGTATGTTTGTGTGTGTGTGTGTGTGTGTGTGTGTGTGTGTGTAAATATATGTGTGTGTGTGTGTGTGTGTGTGTGTGTGTGTGTGTGTGTGTGTGTGTGTGTGTGTGTGTGTGTGCTGTCAGTCATTTGAGTTTCTATTTTTCCATGCTTATGTAAAAGTGCAATCAGTATAGGTGAAGGAGTATGAGAGGCAAAAATCCTGCACATGCATTGTGCTAAGGAGCTTGTCCACTTGCAAAAGAAAAAAAAATGATTTAAGAAAAATGAATCATCAAGTAGAAGGTTTGACCTGTTTGACTTTGTTACTCAATGAGAGAGTGAGATGAAGGATCACATTGAATAACATTTGTTACAAACTTACATGTACTGACTAAATTGAAGATGCTGTGAACTCAAGAGGACAATTAGCATCTATACATTTGGTTTCACAGCCTAAGTGAAGACTTTATGCACAAAAGCAGAAACAGTTTGAATATAAATGGAGGACTGGTCTTCCCAGCAGAAAGTATTGCATGTCAGTAAAATATATGATGGTGTTTTTCTTTAGTTATTAAATCATTTATTATAGACATTTATGTTTGTTCTGGCTATTTACACATTATATTCATGATTGTTGTTGTGTCTTTCAGCTTTTCCCGGTTAGGGGTCGCCACAGCGGAACTCCGGTCCGCTAATGATTGGCAGTAGATTTTTACATGCTGAGTTGCCAGCTCTGACGCACAACCTTCAACAAAGGTATGCCCATTCAAGCATGTCTCCACACAGACGACGCTCTAGCTGAGAATCGAACAGGACAACGTCTTATTGTGAGGCGACAATGCTACCGCAGCACCACCACCGCAGTTCACATTATATTCATGATATGGCCAGGATTTTTAGAAGTGCATTACATTCTCCTTGCTACATGTGACACAATGCACAAAATGGATGCCACGTCATTCTATGTCCTGATAAAATGTTATGATAACTTGTATCTCCTGTGCTACACATCATTTGAAGACTCATTCTTACATAAGTAGAAAACTTGGCAATCCTGATAGATATTATGCAATAGTGTAGAGTAAATATTTCTCCATAAAATGGGCTGTCACCCCACTAAATTACTATTTACTGTGTAGAGAATTTGTAATAATGATTGAATATATTTGTAATAATTATTGACATATTACCCTTCTTTGATTGCTCTACTGGTGCAATGATTGCAAGCCAAGATAGTTTATATTGGCTTTAAGCTTCAATTCCTACAATTTCATGATCCAGCAGTCACTTAAATGTGGATGACTGACACAGACTTACTTCCAATCTTAGAATGCTGCAAGCAATGTTTTTAATGTTGGAGTATATAGTATATGGCATAGTGACTGCTGTTCCTGAAAAATATATTGCTTAGTGCGGAACAGTGTCTCAAAAAGTTGCCAGAAGGTGTTTTTATTTTATTTATTTATTTATTTATTTATTTGATATTTGGTAACCAGGAAAGTCTGACTGGGCAAATGGAGTCCATTTGCAGCAGAGGCCCAGGAAAAAAGCTCCATTACAAAGAGAAAACAAAGCAATTCAGAATATTACAATAGGAGATACAGAGTTTTATACATCTAGTAAAAATGTTTTAAATTTTGATAAAGTAGTAATTTAAAGTAAAACATAGGCAGAAATTAGTAATTTCAAGTAAAAATATATATACACAAATTAGCAAAGATCTGTATTCAATTTTAAGCTGTAATCTTTTGTAGGTAAGACATCAGGGTATAATATAGTGCAGAATGGCAGAAATTGTACACAAGAGATAAAGTTGCTTTAAAATGTTTCAGTAGATATAAAAGGAGAGTATGCTAACTAGTTAATGGTAAGGAGTTTAGAAGTGCGGTGATAGAAGAAAAAGAAAAAAATAGAGTAGAAAAGAGTATAAAGCGGATAATATGACAGAGGATATAAGCTGGTTAATGAAACTAGAAGGAAAAAAAATAGGAAGGTAAAAGATGAAATAGTGAAAGGGCAGAATGAGGAAAAAAGGAAAGTAAAGTAAAAGCAAAAGGGGGAGGGAAGGTGTATTAAGAGAAAGGTGGATAAAAGGGATATAGTGAGGTTGAAAGGGTAAAAGAATGAGCAGAGTGGTAGAGAACCAAGGGGAGGGGGGTCACAGACCTCAGGAGATTAGCTGGAAGGAGGTGTGAGATAGGAGTGCTGGAGAGAAATGAAAGAAAAGTGGTCTGAGTAGGGTATGGGTGAAAAAAAGACAGAAAAAGGGACTAGAGTTGGGATGGATGTAAATAATTAGTGGTGCTGCTGAAGTAGGTAGATCAGGAAGTAAAAGAAAGGAGAAGTGGGGAAGGGTCTTAGGGTGGTTTGGTACATTGGCAGATGCATGTGTTGAGAAGAATGTTTTTTAGTGTATGTTTGAATTTGCTTAGATTCATTATGCTTCTAATATCCAGAGGCAAGTCATTCCAGAATTTGACAGTATAATAAGAGTATAAGGTCTGGCCAGCTTTTTTGTTTGGTCTATATAGACTAAGAAGTTGTTTATCTTCAGAACAAAGGGACCTAGTTGGTATAATGCTTTGAAGAATGTTTTTTTAAGTCAGGGCACTTTTCTGGTTTAAATATTATTTTGTGAGCAAAAGTTAGTTGAAGGTAATTAAGATATTGAGGGAATTTGAGTTTTGTTAGCACTGAACAATGATGCGGGTAGTATGATGCACCTGTGGCAAATTTTGCGATCTTATTGTAGCAGGAATTGTTTTGTGTGTCATTTGGAGTTTTGCTAGAATAGGGGCACCATATAGTAATGATGGAAGGAGATAGGTGGTGGCCAGGATTGTTTTGGTGGTTGTATTCATAAAGTTTTTGTGGTAGTAAAACATTCCTAATTTGCAGTGTTTTCTTCATTACATTGTTTATATGTTGGTCAGAGGTAAGTCTTTTGTCAATAGTAATGCCTAATAACTTGGATTGTGTAACTACTTAAATGTCTGTATTATTTAAGGAGTATATTTTAAAATCTGTTGGATTTGTCTTAGGCATAAATAAGAGGAGCTTTGTTTCACTGGGACCGAGTAGCCGTTGAGCATTGTTGAGCTAGATTTCTATGGAGCTGAAGGCTGTTTGGGTTATTTGCTTGAGTTGTTCAAAATTATGAGGGGAGTAGATGGGGCTAGAGTCATCAGCATATTGAATCAGGAAGCTATGGGTAGAGGCAGAGTAGATGTTGTTTGTGAAAATATTGAAAAGAAGGTGTCTGAGTATAGATCCTTGTGGTACATCTGTTTTCTTGGAGAGGTATTTTGAGAGACAGCCTTGCCATTTTACAGATTGTTGCCTGTTTTTTTAGATAGCTGTTAATCCATTCTTGAGATGGTAGAGAGAATTCTAGAGTAGACAGTTGCTGTGGGAGGTTTGGGAGAGAAACTGTATCAAAGGCTTTAGAGAGATCGAGGAATAGTGCTGAGGTATATTGGCCAGAGTCTCTAGCTTTGTTAATTTTTTCCATAAAGGAGACTAGTGCAGTTGATGTACTATGTGAGGGTCAGAAACCATGTTGAGTTGGGGTAAACAGATTGTTAGTTATAAGGTGATCAAGAAGTTGTTTGTGTATGCATTTTTCTAGAATTCTTGAGAAGGGGGAATAGAATGAAGATGGGCCTATAGTTTGTAAGTTTGATAGATTTACTAACTTTGTGCAGAGGGGTTATGATAGATTTTTTTCAGAGGTTTGGGATGTAGAATTTTGTGATGGATCTGTTGACAAGTATACTAATAGGATATGCATTGGCATCAGCGGCAAGTTTCAGATATTCCGAGGGGAGGTTGTCAGAAGAGGATGAGCAGGGTTATAGTTTGTGTAGGAGTTTGCATATGTCGTTTGTCGATACAGGTTGTAGAGAGAGGTGATGAGGGTGGGACTTTATAGGATAGGTGTTGTAGGGGGAAAGGGGGGAGGCTGATGATTGTTTTGTCTTGGTGGGATTTATCAGTGGGCAACCTATACTGTTTAGAAAATGGGTATTACAAGCTTCAGCAGTTTAAGACAGAGATTTCTCAGCAGATGGAGCTGGATTTTGCTTGGTACCGGGTGTAAGTAATGATGAGATGGTACTCCAGAATATTTTTGAATTGTTTTTGTGTTCAGGTAATTCTCAAGAGAAGAACTGTTTTTTGTCATTGTTTATACATTTTTTTGCTTGATTGCAAAGTTGTCTGTATTTTTGAAAAGTAACATAATTTTTATTTTTATGCCATTCTTTCCAGGCTTTATCTCTTGTGACTAGTATGTGTTTTGTGCTTTTGGATAGCCAGGGTGCATGATTTATTTTTGTTCGTTTGGTATGTGTTGGGGCCAGGCTGTTGAGGGTGTCAAGGAATAGTCTGTTGAAGTGGCTTGCTGCATTGTCTAATGGCAGTGTCATTAGTATGCACCAGTTGAAGGATGTTAGTATTTTAATAAAGAGTTGCTGATTAAAGTTAAGATAGGTTGCATGAGGTTTTGCAGTTGTGTTTTTTTGCTACCAGTGTAGTTGATCTGTAGGTATATTCAGGTAGATGGTTCTGTAGATGCAGTATTTGTTGAGGTGGGTAACTAAGATCCAATCCAAGATGGATCCTTGGGTGTTGCTTTTTTTGGATTCTGGCTGGTGTTGTAATGAGCTGAATATAACTGTACATAATTATACTGTTAGCTGGGAGGTCAGACACTAGAGTTTCACAATTAATATTAATGTAACCCATAATTATAGTTTCATATGATATGTTTTGTGACATCCAGGATAAGATGTCTTCTAGTATTGGAATATTGTTATCAGGAGAGATGTACATTAGTGCAATGCAAAGTGTTTTGTTGTGTTGATATTTAAATAGGCTATTAGAATTTCTGTATTGTTGAATTTAGGTATGGGTTTGGTGTAAAGAAGTAAGATGTATGGGTTTGGATAGATTAAGGCTATCCATCCTGCTTTTCTTCCTGTTCTATCTGCTCTTATTATATTGAAGAATGGGGGAAGTAGTTCATTGTCTTAGATATGAGGTTTTAGCCAAGTTTCTGTGAGGGTCAAAATATCTGAGAAGTATTGTGAAAGCTGTGTGCGGAATTCAGTTATTTGATTTTGTTTGAGATACTATGTATGTTCTAGAAATAGGGTTTTGTTGCACTGGGCAGCGATGGTTTTGGGAGTGTAAGTGGGTCCTGAATTGGGGTGGATGTCCCCACATTGAAATATGTTTGAACTCAGGAAGGGGTGCTAGTGGGTTTTATATGATTTGGAATAAGATGAAGTATTGGGTGTTGAGCTATGATAGTTTTGTGATGTTTGCAATATTTTGTATTTAGACAAGACCAGTATGTGTGCTTCAAATAGGCTTGGAGAGATGGCTGAGAAGCTGTTTTGTTGCAGTGTGTCTGTTGTTATGGATGTAATAGAAGTGCTGGTTTTGGAGATTAGTTGGTTCTTCAGTGCTTTGATTAGTATGAGAGATGTGAGTATTAGAGTAATTGATATAAGATACAAAAGATTCCACACTCATACAATTATGCAGATGATTCAACCATTATATGTGCCACTCCTACTCTCCAACAACTAGAACAAATCATCCAACAGTCATTTGTAGCTATAGAAGCTTGACTAACTAATGCTTAACTAATTTTGAACCTTAAAAAAAACTCAACTCATCATATTTCACCTTACCAGAGCCCCTGAGACCCCACCAGCATTAAAAATTACCTCAGCCAATAACACCATTATAACTCCAGTTCCCAGTACCACACTATTATGGGTTGCTATTGACAGTAATTTGCTATTTGATACTCATATTTCACAATCCGTAAAAAGTACATAAAAAACTAGGGTGCCCCTAAAGGAATAAACACTATCTCACAGTTGACACCAAAGTTACTATTGCTAGAACCCACCTTACCTCAACTTTACTCTATGCATCCCCAATCCTTACCAACATTAGAAAGGCTGATATGTCAAAACTAGAAACCTGTTACAATAAAATAGCAAAAGTTGCTACAGGTACTAACTATAGATCCTACCACTGCCACTCTCTCAGAAAACTTTCATGGCTTGAATTCCCCTCATTGCTAAAATATGATCAGCTAAAACTGGCTCACCATATTATAAACCAGCCTGAAAAAAACTCCATCCCTAAAGAACATACTAACAAACTACTCCAACAAACATATACTTCGCTCCAGCAATAAGGCACTCTTAGAAATAACATAAAGCAAAAATCACGTCAGAGAATCCCTATACTACAGTTATGTCGCCAAAGTCTAGAATAGTCTTCCACTACACATCAAAACCAATACTAATATTGAAAAATGCAAAAAACTTCTAATAGCCCACCTATCTGCCTCATGGATATGCCCATGTACTGTACCAGGGTTAAAAAAAAACACTAAATTAACTCCATTCCTGGCAACTCATAACAATCTTGCCAAACATAATTGCCTCTAGTTTCCTCTTTTCTCCCTTTACACATACCTTTCTTAACAATCCAGTAGCCTATGCATACAGCTGTTAGCTAACCTTGTAAACCCTGCACTAAAGTAACCAGCTCAAACTGAGCTACCTATACAACATTTCTTCTACCCAATAGTAACCTTAGCTACTAGTCTGTTTTTTCTATATTGTTTAATAATCCACCAACTCTAACGTGTTTCTTCACAAAATGATATGTAACTTTTAATAGTGTTTCCCTTATATTTTTATTATGTAAAATATTAAGCTTGTTAACTTCTCCTATTTTGTAAAATTGTTACGTTTATTCTTTGTATGTTTTGGAGCTTTTCTCCCCAGGTCTCTGCTGAAAACGGACATGTTTGGACTTTCCCGGTAAACAAATGTAAAATAAAAATAAAAATATATAAATAAATAAAACATAGTGTGAGTATGGTGACACATTTTGTGATGTAAGAAGGGAAATTGTAGTGAGTGGGTTGGTAAGATACAAAAGGATTAGAAATGGGGGAGTGTAAGAGAGAAGAAAGGAAGGTAGGTGTATCATGAGAGAGAGAGATAAATATAGGACAGGCCTGCAAACCAGAAACAGGTGCTTTTCTATTTTATTTCTAATGAGGACAACATGCATCTTGGGGTATATCCATCCTTCCATCCACAACCCCTATTCCCATTTTTTGCACAAAGGGTTAGGGTGTCACTTCAACAGTGCCAATCATATAGAGCCAAAGGTTCTTGGGGTATATAAAGATGAATATATATGAAGGAGCTCATATTCCATATTCCTGATGTCTGAGTTGAGTAAGGGCATTGAAATGGAATTGCCTAGAAGATACAGGTAAATGACAGAATGCAGTCTGGAAAAAGGAGAGGGAATATTGGTCTGAGAAACTTCTGTAATTATTCTTACCTTTAGGGCAAACGGAGTCTTGAAAGGAAGTACCGTTCTGTTTATTGTCCAGGTTTGAGGAAAGCACTGTATATTCGGGAACACGGTAGTTGTTGAACTGAACTTTGGCAAGAGTCATGCAGTACATGAATGACTGTGTTTCTTTTTTGTTATTCCCCATTTGTGTTGCTCTTGTAAACAATCCTCCTTATAAACTGAATACTCCATTCACCCTCATTTCATTTCACTCCCATTATCCACCCCAATTGCCACCCACCCCTACCTTTATATAAACTGTGAACCTTCCTCTTCCTATCCATCTAACCAATCATCTCTTTGAACAAATCATCGACCCGTTATCTATGGCTACTGTAGTCTCTACCACATCTGCTCTTCCATACATAAGTTCCTGCTACTCATCTCTAAGCAAAACACTGTGACCTTATTATTGTTTAGCCCTTTCTCTGTTTATATTTTAATATAGCAGTCTCTCACTGCTCTCACTGCTAACCAACTACTCACTGCTTCTCTTTACTTCTTGTAAGTCTACTGCCTAAATCCTCACTTAAAATACTGCAGTTCACCCTTTTACTTGTTAGCATATGCACTTGACTTTAATAGCTCAAACTCTTTATCCTTCTCTTTCTCAGTAACTTTACTAGCTCAAACCCTTTAGATTTATTTTTCTCTTTCTCACTTTAATAGCTCACACCCTTTCTCTTTCTCATTAACACTCCTCATACCACATCCCATCACATATAGCTAATCCAGGTCAGTCTTATTAATTAAATATGAAAAATATACTCATCATAGTCCTTCTCTGTTCCTCCTCCTGCTGTGTCACCTTACAACCTACCAAGCATCACTCACACACATGCATATCTCTTCAAATATCAGTTTTTCATCTAACCACATAACCCACCCCTTAAATGTGTTAATTGCCCCAGTCTTATTTAATGACTTACCCAATCCTTACTTCAAATTTAAAGTTCTCAACCCCAAACTATACCAGACCAGAATAAAGCAAAAAATAAAACTGACCTTAATAAAACATTCTCAGGCTCATCTATACATGTTTTTCAATACTGCTATGCAGTAAGCTTCACCCCAAATCCAGGTCCCACTTCCTACTCCATCTCTCCTATAACCCCTACCATACTTCTTAATTCAGATTCCCCTTCCTCATCCATCTCTTCTTTAATCACTAACACTCAGCCTCTCCCAGTTTCACCTAAACAACTAAATGCCAAACAACCTATCTCAATTCTACCCAAATAACTGAATTTTATTTCCTGAAGCACTCATACCATCTGTAACAAAGTCTCTGAATTTCAAGCCTGGATCTCACAGTACTCTCCAGCTATAATTGCTATTAATTAAACTTACTAACAAATGTAAATAAGGCTCCAGGCCCCTTCTTCGTTGAAATTCAAATAGTTTTAATGTGCTTAATTAAACTTAGCCTCAAATGCCATTTAAAAGACTCAGAAATATTACCTTCAGGCTACAATATCCTTTGGAAGACTAACATCATAAAAACAGGTGGTATAGTTATTTTGTACCTTAACTGCTATGAAGTTTTACATTATTATACCAAGTCTATTCCTAAATTCCATAATACAGAACTGCTTACATTTCACCTCAGACTAAATAGCCTTAAACAACTCTGTTTTGTTATCCTATACATTCTTCGAGGTAATAATATTGTAACCCAAGGAAAATGTTCTCTAGTGGATTTCCAGTACAGTCTCTAATGAAAACATGATACTAGCAGATGTAAATACTGACTGCCAAAGTATTACAATAAACTGCCCATCCTCTAATATTAACCTACATAGCCTCACATAGCTCATTATCTCTAACAGGCACTGTAAAAAATATGAGAGTTGCTCCATTCTTGTTTGGATAATGGACTATTTTCCTTCAAATACATCTCCTCTGACATTCTGACTGATTTTCTCAGTAATTTGCTCCCAAAATATGCCAACAGAATTAATACCCGTAATGCCATACACATTTATTTAAAATGACTCAAAACATCTCCCCTTTTAACCCAGATACCTTTACTATGACCTTAAGCCCCCTTAACTTGCCTATCTTAAAAGTAATTTTCCTACACATGAATTCCACAACTTCTTCACGACTACTCTAAATAGCTTACCACCTCTAGGAAGGAAAAGAGTAATATGTAACTACTCCCATTGACGTTCTGATCATAATAGATATCTCATGCATGAAAAGGATAGGACATGGAAGGGATGGCTAAATCATAAGATATTGCAAAATGTACAATGCATTAAAGAACTACACGGTCACACAAAAAGACAAACCAATTCAGGTAAGAAGTTGTACAGCAATGACCTTAAAAACAAACTGATCCTGTAATAAAGAAATATTATACCTAACAACAACCAATAGTCCTAATCTTGCATCCTACATCACCCCCTCTGAATCTGCATTCCAGTTTAAGCTATCCATCCAACCAGACAGCTGGAATCTGACAAGCTCATGCACAGCCACTGCCTTATTAACCTTCACAGATACTATAAATAAAGCAATTTTTGCCCGTGGGATCAGGGTGTCATTTCAATAGTGACAATCATCTAGATGTTTTGCACAATGTAGTGCTGTCCTCGCTATGGATTTCCATCCGAATTATCTCTGATACAATACTACATTCCACTTCACATATCTCTACCTTCTCGCTAAAACCTGTCTATACCTCCTACACAAAACATTTATTATTTAAAATGAAACCCAAATCACCTTCAGCAAATAACTTCCCTGCAGGACACCTTAAGTTAGCTCTCAGTTCTATTGCCTGTTCTGTCTCCATTCTTATTGACAGAGCTATCCAAGAATCCTATGTTCCTTCTCTTTGAAAAACAAATCTACATCATCCCATTCCATAAAGGTGAAAACTCATTTGAAATATTCAATTTTAGACCTGTTGCAATCCTGCTTCCCGTTTAAAATCTATTGTAGAACTGTGTTCATAAGCAACTTCTTCAATGCATTTTGCAGAAAGGACTTATAACCCCAAGGCAGCATGGTTTCTGACCACCTGATTGCACAGCCACTTCCTTATTAATCTTCACAGATACTATAAAAAAATCCAGAGACAATGGCAAACTTGTTTCCTCTTTATTCTTAGACTTAACATCTTTACACATAATCTTCCACCAAAACCCTTGCTTCAACTGTCTTCTGTGAGTTTATTACAACTTACTCTTCAGTGGTTTAAAAACTGCCGTCTAGATACCAGTTTGTTAAATAATATTCTACCTTCTCTTACTATCCACGTGTCAACACTGGTATGCCACAAGGTTCCATTCTCAGTCCTCTTGCTCTTTAATATTTTTACTAACACATCTGACCAAGTCTCTGTTATTCAATACACCAATGATTCTGCGCTTATTGGGTGGGAGGTTGGTTTAATGGTTAAGGTCTTTACCTTAACAGGCACAAAGTGCAGGGTTTGATTCTCATGTGGGTTAATTGGCTATGCTTAAAGTGATCCATAAGGGCAGTTAGCCTAGTAATAATCTATGAACCTATGAACGTATATGATCCTCTGATAACCCAATATGTTTGCTCAAGATGCCTTCAACTCTATTAAAAGCTAACTGCATGACAGCCACCTGCTGCTCAACACCCCCCAAAAATACTTTTCTTCCTTAAATCTCATATCCATAAAAAAACAAAAAAAAAAAAAAAACAAATTCAAACTCTCTTCTCTGAGCAATACTAAAACTGACATTTTTTCTCACACAGAACTGCTAGGAATATCAATTGGGAGTACCCTTAAGTTTGACCTCCATATACATTACAGTATAGCTACAACATATTTATCACTTTCTGTTTAATATGGAGCTCCTACCCTGACAAATCTTTAGGCCTCCCTAAAAGCTTAGCTTGATCCATATTATAACAAAGTCACAAGATTCACAGCCAATAAACATCAACAAACCTGTCATTGTTTAGTTCTAAGCACATTAAGATGGCTTGAACTTCCTCGCCATCTGGCTGTTTGGGCCATAAATAGTACATAATCCAACTTCTTGCCAGCATTCATCCCATTCCTAATTTTTACCTTCACAGCAACTCCTTGCCATCTACAAATCTCAAAAAACATCAGGTCTCAGTCTGTATTACAATTGCATCGCTAAAACTGGAACATACTTCCTACTTCATTTAGGTCTATACCTCACCTTCTCCACTTCAAGTCATTACTAAAATAATTCCTTTCCAACTCTTGTTTCTTTTTCTGTTCCATACTAGGATCATAATTCCCTAATTAACTATTCTCTATTACCCCCCTCTGCTCATTTATTAACCCCATTATATTCCCAGACTTCAACTTAGTATCTATGTCATAGTCTCCTCTCTTTACTCTCACAATGCGCTATCTACAAATATCCCATATTTGATTTATCTGTAACACCCTTACTTATGACTCCTCTCTTTTGTTTAACTTTTACCTCTAATTCAGTCTTTAACTACATTTATTTCATCATCCATTCCCCTTCTACTAATGCCTTACTCTGATGCAGTTACTTTGCATCGTGTCCCTAATGTATTTATACTATATTCCAATTATACTTTTTCTTATATTTCCATCTATTGTATGTATTGTCTTACATTTATTCCCTGTTATTTTTTCATTCCTTCCTATGCCTACTTGCACTAAGCAATCTGCGTTTATTACCTTGTAGCTTCCACTCTTAAGCAAAATGTAACTTGTATAGTCTAATAACATGAATAAACTTACTTACATTTGACCTCTGCATATTATTATTTTATGTTATTTATTTATTTTGCTATTTATTTATTTGAATTTGTTTACCGGGATGCTCCACTGGGCCATAGGGAAGTCAATTTCAGTGGTGGCCTGGGGATAAAAGCTCCACACTAAGATACACAATACATACAATATACAACATAATACATTCACTACAGTAGGTCGACATGATCAGTACATACAATGCATATGCTGCAGTTTATAATAGAATGAGCATGGTGAAATCTGTGATAGATCACAGTATTGAGGATAAAGTAGTTTACACAACTGGAATATCACAAGTTAGGAATAACAATTTAGGATAATTAATTAGCCCTGTGAGTAACTTGCATTCTTGCTATACAGTCTGAATAATTAACATTGTATAGGTAAGCAAATATAGGAAATAGTACCAGCACTGTAGTAAAGTAAGTGTTTAGCGATATAAAGAGTAATAACACAGTGGTAATTAGAGAAGGTATAGGGGGTCACTTTATGGGAACTGTAGTTTTAGCACGTGTACACATTTGCAACTGTGAGAACTTGTAAATTGTTTTGTAAGTTTTTCTGCAGTTTTTTATTAAATGCTGTCTCCATATTCTTATAAATATTATGGATATTGACATCTCAATGTAACTTCTACTGGACATTATTATATTGCAAGTGCCCTTCTATGTATGTATATATATATATATATATATATATATATATATATATATATATATATATATATATATATATATATATATATATATATATATATATATATATATATGGGTCTACTTCTTTTGACCTAACTTTCATTTGCCTGACACTCATTTGCCTGAGACCAAATGACTGAAATTTCATTTGCCTGACACTTCATTTGCCTGACACTTAATTTGTCTGACAAGTATTATTAGCAAGAAAATGGAATATTCCCCTTCAGCACTGCAAAGGGCACCCCCACAAATATCATAGGGGGGGGTCCCCACAAGTC